>NC_090888.1:68025043-68065043 GCF_036669925.1 Montipora capricornis | reverse complement strand
CAGGTACAAACACTCAAGTGAGTCATTTATTTCTGAAATCTAGCACAAACAGGTGGCGACAAGCGGGAAAAGTTTGTTTCTGATTGGTTCAGTGCAGAGAAATTGCCATATTTTTCAGCCAACGATGCAACACGAGAAGTATCGCTGACTAACGTGAAGAATGCGTTTTAAAATGCTTCTCCTTGTTTGTTTGTTTTAGATCGACTCGTTGATCAAAACAGTGAAAGATAACAATTTGAAGTTGACTCTTTCGTTTGGCATCGCTCTTCACCACGCGGGATTGCACGAGAGAGACAGAAAAATTGCAGAAGAACTCTTTGTCAATCAAAAGATTCAGGTCGGTACCTTTTTCAGTTGACGATTAAGACCCAAACTCTATCGACCTGTAGATTTTACCACCGGGGCTCAGTTGTTCAAACGCGTAGTAACGCTACTCCGCGATTTAATACAAACGTCGGTTTGAATTTTGTCCAACAAAAAAACCTTGAAAGCGTAATTTTATGCTGAAGGAATACATAAGTCCAAGTCAAAATTGAAGGCTAAAAGCCCACTGGAAAATTGGTTTAATCAGTATACAAACTGCAATTGAAGCTTCTACTAATCCAGGATTAGCTCAATCCGGCTTGGAACAACTGGGCCCAGAAGGAGATTAACTACACGGACAGTTTTCAAAATTAAAACCTGCCACGACCGCAGGACTAACCTCTCGTTCCTCGCTTATCGAAGGCTTATGCGAAGGCTTTGAAAAGAAGAATTGGTTGGTAAGTCACTGTTCAGAGCACACGAAGTGAATTTGAAAAGTCTGACCGTAATCGTACTGAATTTCCAATTGATAGTCAAATCTGAAGGTCGTTTCAGTGTTGGGACGCACTTCTCTTTTCCACTGTTTCCCGGGTTCGATTTCCGGAATCGTTGCCATAAGCTAAGTGTGTTTGATTTTGTTCTCTACTTTGCCAAGAGAGGTTTTTCTCCGTGTACTCGGGTTGTCTCCTCTCCACGAAAACCAACAATTGCCATCAACCTCCAAATTTCGATTCAGTAGGCGAGTCCCTACACTACACTCAGTGAAGGTGCTTTTATTTATCGCAATGAAGGAGACGCTGGATGGTACTGACCCCGGTGAATTTTTTTCGTTGTGAGTCAGGGGGCTCTCGGAAAAAATCCATGTGCTCCTCTGCAGGAGTCGAACCTGCTCCCGTCCGATTTTTGGTTCGAATTCTCTACCACTGGGCTATAGGAAACTTGTGGGGTTGGGCCCAGGAGGTTCGAGTCCTGCAATGACAGAACACGAATCTCACCAAACCCCTTCCATGTTTAAAAGCCTGCCATGCTCGCTAGGAGAGGTCTCTCCTCGTGCCACAGGGAAATTCCTCCATGGTCAGCCATATTCTCTCCGTGATAGAAGTCTTATAATCAGAGAGGCGTGTACCGTCAGTTAGTCGAAACTAAAAATGGTTATCGTCAACTAACTTTGTTCCCACAGATTCTGATCGCCACAAGCACTCTTGCATGGGGTGTCAACTTTCCCGCTCACTTGGTTGTTGTCAAAGGAACTGAGTATTACGATGGGAAAACACGAAGATATGTGGATTTTCCCATCACGGACGTGCTGCAGATGATGGGGCGCGCAGGGAGACCACAGTATGACGATAATGGGGTGGCTGTGATCCTAGTACATGACATCAAGAAACACTTCTACAAGAAGTTTTTATACGAACCTTTTCCAGTAGAATCCAGGTTGGTTATGCTTCGTATAACGAAGTGCATTTTTCTGAACTTAAAAAGAGAAAAAAAAATTCGCGCCTTTATTTGTTTTCAGAGAGAGGTGAGTAACATTCGAAACTTACCAGTTCTTTTGGTAATGAACTCGCGCTTGTCCAGAATAGCTCAGATAGTAGAGCAAAGCACAGCGCAATCGCACGTTTATGAATTAAAATTCCGCTCAAGCCTCGCTTTTTTGTAGGCTTCTTGTACAACTGTATAATTGCCAGTTACAGTGCGATGATCTCTCTAACATCAGTCGCCAAGGGCGCTTTCCTTTTGTACGGAAAAGCCGGTTGTTCCGGTGCTAAATCAAATGAAACAGACTTTTCCACAGACTTTTTGTGGGGGAAGAAGGAATACCTTCAAGGAGAAGAAAGAAAAGGCGGCTCCGACCGTGCAGAAGGAGCATGCTCGTCCCTCACCGTTTTGACTGACGGAAAGTGTCCTTTTTCTTTTACCAGTAAATTCTCTCCGGCTGTTTCCATTCAAATGGAAAGCGCCGCAAATTTGAGGTTTTGACGTCAACGTAAGCATTTAAATGTGAAAAACCTTCATTCTCTGATTTTTACTCACCTGAAACTGCTCGTACCAATTTATTTTTAGGATACTTCGCCCACATTGTTTTGACGCGAACGTCATGGAATAATCGAGAAAGCCTTTTGATAGAACAAAGATATATTGTGAGGGGACGTTTTCTTCGACGTCACGGTCGCCATCGTATCTCTTAAAGTCCTTAGTGCCTTCACGCTGACATCCATCGAAAACTGCTTTGTCTCTCTCTCTCTCTTTTTTTTTCAGTTTGCTTGAGGTGTTACCGGATCACTTGAACGCAGAAATTGTAGCAGGAACTATCACTTCTAAACAAGACGCCATGGATTACCTGACGTGGACTTATTTCTTTCGACGCCTGCTGATGAATCCTAGTTACTATGGGCTAGAAGACACTGAGAACGAATCAGTGAACAAGCTTCTGTCTGGACTGGTCGAGGATGCTATAACGCAGCTGGAGAGATCAGCTTGCGTGGAAATTGGCGAGGTAAAAACCGGTTTACTCTACTTATACGGTCACAAGCGCACGGACATTGCACTTGTCACACATTTGTTTTTGTTTCCGTTTGGGTTAGGAATCGCTTTTGTACTTTACTCTGTTCTGTTAACAATGGACAATTTGGAAGGGAAACGCATTACGTGAACTCCGAAAAAGAAAATGCCTTTTTCTTGCCTTCGTAACTTTTCATTCCGCACTGAACCCACCAGGCGTTAAATTGGTATTTGAGGTTTGTGAGTAATTCTATGGCACCTTAAATTACAAAGGGTAATCTTATTTTGAGCTCGTATTCCAGTTGTTAATGATAAAGATTTGAAAATGAGGTTATTACGTCAAAATGAATTAGAACCGAAAGAACATTCGATTGAAGCCGCAACCAAAATTTGATTGAAACGTTTGAAGTCGACGCGAAGCAAGGTTTTTGCAGACGAGCAAGTCATTATTGCATGATTTTGTTTTTGTGGAAAGATCCCGAGATATTTCGACAGTGTATTTTGAGATTACTTCGGAGGTATACGTCGATTTGAAAACCTCTTTGGCAACAGCTATGAGTTCTTTATACATGTTAGTGCTAAAAAGTTTCGAAATACTTCTCATTCTCAACTAAAGACCGATTTAAGTCCAAGTGACGCATGATATTTTTTATTTTTTAGGCAGATAAATTTCTCATTACAGATCAAAGAATCAACAACAAACTGAACCAATTAGAATTTTAACACTTCATCGGAAGACAAGTTCTCTCACCACTGCGTAATATCTCTGCTACTTTTCAAAGAGAAAATAGTGAAAAAAGGAAAAAAGACGCTGTAGACGTGAACATATAATACATGATAATAATATCCCGTGATAATATTCCGCCCAGTGATCTCAGGAACACCTGATTTCAAAGATTCATTATTTTTTGGTGTAAATAAAAAAAAACGATTTTTTTTGTTTTTATCCAGGATGGGATGTCAATAACTGCAACGACTCTTGGAAGAATCTCCTCGTACTACTATCTGAGTCATTTGACGCTGCGCATGTTTAACGAGCGGTTACACGCTGACTGCAGCTTACCTGATCTCATCAAGATATTAGCGGTAAGAATGTTCGTAATAGAACTAGACGCAAATCTGCGTGAACTCGGGCTTAGGGTGGGAAACTTTGAGTATCTTTGAGGGGTTTGATCGACCGATGACTGTACGCCTGAGAAGGACTGTGGTTTTTGAAAGACGTCTTACAACCCTAGCAAAAGTCATCATTAAATTCACTGAATGAGACTTCTGCTCAGTTTGTTGAAACGTCGGTGAAAAAAAGCAGTACTTGCAAGGCTTACCCCCCTCCCCAACTGAATGATCAAAAACCCATTTCTCTTTCCTTTTTCCGCTATCATGTAGGCATGCTTGTTGCATTTTAGCCAGTGGTTAACGTAATTTCCTGTTGTTTCACAGGATGCAGAGGAATATTCGCAGCTACCTGTTCGTCACAACGAAGATGTCATAAATGGGTTGGTATTTGAGTGATTTGCTCATGATCAGCGGCCAAATTAGTTTACTGAACCAAAAGAAAAGATGGCTTAAAAGTAGAATTCGTTTTTCAAAAGAACACACCAGACACACTTTGAGATATTTCGAAGCTTTTGACGGTCTGTGATTCGTTAGAAATCTGCCACGTCATATCGTTTTTAGGCTCCTCTTGTTGCCGTGACTGTAGAGGTGCGTGCCTGAATCAACTTGACAATCCCCTGTTGACTGCAGGGAGCTTGTCAAGAATTAACCAATCAAGGGACGTAACGATTACTGCTGGTGTCGCTGGAGCTTACTTTCTTCGCGTGCGATCGTTTTATTAATAAATCAGGGATATAAGCATCGATGTCGTTGATGAGAACTTGATTGGCAGAAAACAGTTGTTTCTTTGAGAAAAAAAACAACAGCTCTTTATAGTACGTGCGTTTACTATCTTGTTGTATTTTCCTTTCGTCCGAGTCATCCAGTGAATACCCTCCTTCGGCGTCTATTAACTATTCTTGTACGCTTCTCTCCTTGATAACTACGAGACACGACCAAAACTAAGATTGATGATACCGTGCAATGACTGTTCGGTTTTCTTTTTAAGCTTCCACCCCGTTCGTAACAGTTTCATTACTCAGTTATTGGTGTACGATTTACATAACGAGCGACTCGAAACGATTACCCCAACGCGAATTCGAAGTGTAGAAGTGATCCTCGCATTTAACTGGATAATTTAAGCAATTGTCGTTTTTATAGACACTTGAAAAATTCTTGTGGCTCTAAGGGGATTGGAACCCATGAGCTCTGCGATGCCGTTGCAATGCTGAAGCAACACAGTTGGGAGCAGGTCAAGTTGTTGAGCGCATTTGTTCCCGTGAAGGGACTCAATGAATGAAATAAATGTATATATATTTGAAGTGCGGTTATAGACGAAAGGTAGAAGTGCTTAAATTGCCCAGTTAAGTGCGAAGTTTATTCAAAACGCGAAGTTATATTTTCAAAGCAGTTTCATGCTTAAGCTCGATTTTAAGCGGCAAGAACGTTGTTGTCCAGGACGTCACGATATATCGCTTGATGAAACGCTTCTCTCTTCTTTTTTTTTTGGGAACAATATATTTATATTTATAGAGAAGAGACAGCGTTTTTGTTACGTGCGCGATCGAAGTTTAGAAAGAAGCAATCAGTGCTATTTAATAAGTGTTTCTCGTTTTTCGGCTTGATACCTTTCTTTATAAATATGCGTAATTTTGCTTTTAGGGAACTCGCGCCAAGTCTTCCCTTGGAGGTGGATCCTCATTCTTACGATAGCCCGCACACCAAAGCAAATCTTCTTTTCCAGGCTCATTTTACGCGGCATCCGTTACCCAGTACTGATTACCTCACAGATACGAATTCAGTCCTTGATCAAGCCATCAGAATATTACAGGTCTGCCCTGAAAAACCACGTGTTCTTTTTTGTTAGCCAATCAAGTGTCTTGTATACCACATGATCCACAAACAAATGAAATGAAATGAGAGGAATACGAAGGAATCAAGATTAAATGAAGAAATAATTATCGCACTCAAGAGGTCGGATGCTAACCAGGGCTTCGCCGGTTCGCGAGTGTGCCTATAATTAGTTGCACCTAGAATTCCTTACGCATACCTTAACAACGTTAGTTATCCATGGCCGTGAACTCCTCGGAAAGACCGAAAAATATTTGCTTGTACTTGTGACAATTATTGAAGGGCTAACCATTAATCGGGGCTTTTACCTAAATGCTGCAGATCTTTGTCAAAACACCAAAATAATATGATTTTCTGAACGGTATACCAGTCCCTCTTACCCAGGATTTTCCTTTGGCCTAAGTATGTCCCATAACGGGCGGGATTATTACATTGTGTAGAACGCCGGGAAGCGTCGCGATCGAATGCAACCGTTTTTATTGTGTCAGGATCGACGTACCTTTGCCAAACGGAGGAAGAGGGAAGGAATGTAAGCATTCCCCGAGCTCAATGAAGAAATGTAGAATTGTTTCCGTCCAGTATTTTATGCTGATCAATCCAAATCCGTTTTTCATTATTCAATTTCATTAGCTTTTATACGGCCCCCTTTGTTCTTACCAGGCAATGATTGACGTCTCTTCAGCAGAAGGTTGGCTTGCGACATCGTTACGCTGTATGCATCTTGTGCAGATGGTGGTGCAAGGCAGGTGGTTGCATGACTGCACGCTTCTTACTCTTCCCTGTGTTGATTCTGACATCCTGTCGCTGTTCAGGCTGAAGAATCGCCCGCTAGAATGCCTCCCTGAGCTATTAGATGCTGTCAAGGGCGAAAGAAAAGTGTTGAATACCATGCTAAGAGATGCGCTCAGTGAAGGAGAAATCACCGAGGTACTTTCGTTTTAGGGAACACACCCGCCAAGGAATGATGAAATGATTGTCCTCTTAGTTCTTTTAAACGGTCAGAGTTTTGAACAAGCGGGCGTAAAGCCGAGATCCCCACCTAGTAGATTTCTGAACAACTTTGAACGCCGAGTTCAGGAATGTGTTGTAATAACGTGAACTAGAAGAAGAAGACATAGCGTCTTTTGACACATTCAACGCACTACATCTGTAAAAACTGTACAAATAAAACCTAAAAGACTTGAAATATATTTCGCTCTTCGAGCCTCTTCAGTCGGTATGCGTAATATTTTTAGGTTGGACTTTTACAGTTTTTACAGTTTTAGTGCGTTGAATGTGTAAAAAGACGCGACGTCTTCTCCTTCTAGTTCAAGCCCACCTGGTAGTTTTCCCAGGTATGCGAAAGCACTTGCTATTGTAGCGTCTAAAAATGCCAAGAGATTGTGCGATACTATTAACAAATACAGAGGTCGGTGACTATCGCTATATGTTCAAAATAAAATATTCTGAAAGATTTTTCGATCCAGAATTTTGTGAGTCTGCAAAACATTTTGACAGTGTCGCGTGCTAAGAAATGGCAGCTGTCGTTCGAAACACCTGACCTACTCTGCAAAGCTAAAAAAAAAAATCATGGTGTGAAATGTACGAAAATGACAATTGATTAAGTGAATGAAGGAATGAAATAACGATAGAATTTGATCGTCCATTCGCGTGTAGTCCGGAGAAGGACCGGTTTGTCTTACAGACGGTTCAACAACCTAAACGGAAGTTATTTGACTTCGGACAGCTCTGAAAATGACATCGAAACGTCAGTTACAAACATCGCACTTCTCAGGACGACACATTCCCGGATGAACAAACGATGATTTTGAAACAATCATGCCCGTTAACAGATTGCATTAAACACATTTTACAGTACATATTTTGCTTTAGGTGTTTACTGTGTTAGCACGTTTACCCCAAGTCATTGTGAAACTAAAGGTGCGCGGGTTCTGGGCCCAGAATGAGTCAGGGCAAAAGGAAACCAAAGTGATCAGCACAGCACAGACGGAGGGGATTGCGAGGAACTGGGTCCCAGTTCATGCAGAGCAGGAATATGTTGTTGTTATTGAATTGACAAAGGAGAATTCAGGATTTAAAGTAAGAACTGGTTGTAGTTTTCTTTTCTTTATCCAATTCCGTTACCAATGATAATAAATGACAAGTAAATAATCATCAAGTAAAAACAAATACAGTCAAACCAAGTGAAGCGTACCCCTTAAGATTGCATTAATGAAGTGATTATTTGAAACTTGAACCCGCTAGTCGTTTCAAGAATGCAATAATGAATTGATTATTCGAATATTGAACTCGCTCGCTCGATCCAAGAATACGGCTAAATTCGCTAACGGCTTCCGTTTTCAAAAAATCAATTCACTGTTGCGACCAGTAGGTTTCAAACCTACTAGTCTTTTCTAGAATGCAATACTGAATCGATTTTTCGGAAACGGAACCCGTTAGCCGTATTCGAACGAACGAGCGAGTTCAATATTCGAATAATCAATTCATTATTGCATTCTTGAAACGACTAGCGGGTTCAAGTTTCAAATAATCACTTCATTAATGCAATCTTGAGGGGTACGCTTCACTTGGTTTGACTGTAGTAATATCAATAAGGCAACATTACGAACTACATACAAAAGTTTCGGGAAATATATTTTAAAAAATTAGACTATGAATTCTGTCATTGTGTGTAGAAGAATGGACGCTTCAACATAATCAAGGTTTTCGCACACAACCTCGCTTAGATGTGCCTAGTGCGTGCATATTCATGGTAACGAAAGGAAAGACTGAAACTGTTAGATAGTGACTCGTTCACCGGAGAAAGGTATACGTCCTTTGAACAACTGGGGCGAGGTACATAAACTCTACCATATTAAAACAAGGAAAGCTTATAATCTTTTTAGGGAAAGTGTATAAAACCCTGATGAAGAAAGCCAGTGCCTTTCGAATTATCGGCTTTTTGCAATATATTCCGTCACCGTTATAGCAGCCTTGCTCTTTTTAGCTTTTAATAGCGGAGCTAGCGCGCGGAGCGCCATGGGTAAGAAAATGTGGTAACCCATCTGTGTGAGAAAATTTGCTTTTAGTCACCGTACGTCCACCCCTTCTTGTATGCCAATGTGAAACTCTATGGTGCAACTCGCGTGTTTTGGCGGGAACAGCTTTGATAGTGGACATCCATGTTATGGTTAATTAACGCCTGTCAATATAAGGTGTCCACTGACCAGTATCGAGGGCTCAAGTTTAAACTTCATCAAGGTCAGCTGTTTTTTAAGTTGACCGCTGACCAGGTTCTGGTTTTCGATTGGATCGCAGGTTCGAGCCAAGTTAACTTATTGTTAGAATAAATAACACGGGAGCTCCGTCTTTAGGCTTGGCTAAGTCTATATATTAATATAAACAACATCAAAGAAGAAGAGTAAGGAGTCGAAATTTTCCTGAAGTTAAAATGTCCTAACCTTAGACTAACCGCAGCCAGAGAAACACAATTTTAGTCATTACTCTTTTTTCTTGGACAAAAATAAGTATCTGTATTTTATAGCCTCTGTTGCACCACCCGATGCCCTCTTTCCTTTTTTTTTTCAGGGTCATCGGTTTAATACCAAAGCTCATGCACCTCATTTTCCTAAAGTCAAAGATGTTGGTTGGTGGGTGGTTCTTGGCGAGATGGACTCGGGCGAGTTGTTGGCCGTGAAGAGAGCGGGTCAAGTTCGCTCTCGGAGCACAGTCTCCTTATCTTTCTACACGCCTGAGGTCCTTGGCAGGACGATTTACACAGTGTATCTCATCAGTGATGCTTACATGGGAATGGACCAACAGTATGATGTACCTTTGGAGATTATTGAATGCGACATTTCTAGCCAAGTCAACTCAGAGGTCAACTTTTGATGGCAGATGTAATTTGTTCAGTTAAAAAACAGAAGCTGTTTAGCCTAATCCAGGAGCCTATAAACCTGGGCTCCTGCCTAATCTTAACCCTTCAATAAGGTCTTTGAACTTCTGAAATTGATTTGTTTGTAACACGATGTCTTCTATAAGCTATTTGTTTTATTGAGACAAAGTGCAAACGAGTCGCCAGCAAAGATCGATTTCTCAATAGAGTTCTTCCGTGGGCAGTCCCTTGTTCAACCCATTCGTTGAGTCAAGATTCGTTACTCCGCTGTGTTCATTTGTAAAGTCACTGGAAAAGATTTGTCTATTGAGAACGTATTTGCATCATGATAATAATAAAATATGACATATTTACCTGTAGCTTAAATTTATGATCTGTTCGCACTTGTGAATAAAGAGGGTGAAGTTTGTAGTTGCTTAAAGTACCTTCACTCGAAAGTCTTTGAGCGATTCAGTCGTTATTTTGACCTGATTATGTCGAAGAAAATAGTCAAATACAACTGCATAGTCATCTGCAACAACTACAACTTCAAAACAATATACCTACAGTGGCTACATTTACAGGTAAACCTGAAATCACTCGCTTGGCAATGCTGCGTCCGCGCGAAAATACAGCGAGCGAATCCCTAGCTCTTACTCGTACCAAACAGTCGACGAGATATTGCTGTAAAAAAACACTTTGGTTGATCCCTGAGAGAATCATATTGACCGTTTTCGTTGATCCTTTGAGCGCAACCGTTGAACCTTAGCGCGCCTTATTTATGAACGTTAAGTTTTTCTAGTATATCATACCCTGTCTTCCTTCACTATGTATACGCGGGAACTTCGAGCAGCCTCCTTTGCAAATTTACATACATATCTCAAGTTTAAGTTTAGTTCTAAGTAAGTTACGTGCCTCAAGACGGTAGCTTTTCGCTAGTACTAAAAAACAAAACAGTATAGACGAATACTAGTCGCAGTTTTTCTTTATTACCAATAACGTAACTATACGCCTGTTTTAACATAACGTACTTATTCCTATTTCAGTTCGCTGTGAAAGAAACTTGTTTCTTTTGGACTGTTCTCTCTATCTCTCTGTTTTAAATTTCAGTTTAAGCGTTTTTCAAGGAATTTAGGCGACCCTCCACGAAGGCTCACGTCTTAAAATACAATTTCAGTGTCGTATTCTTAGAAGATAAGTTTGGGGTTTGAGTAGCAATTCAAAAGAGGCGCTGGCAGCCTTGCGAAGATTGTGGAAACATGAAAAGATACGAAGGGATGAGGATGTTCCTCTCCCCCATTGCAGAGCAAGTGTACATCAGGAGTGAAATTCAGCCAGGTTGTCCACAAATAGAAGCGTTGACTGCGTTCTTTAATTTCTAAGACGGCTAGTTCGTATCCAAACGAAGTAAAATGGAGCGTGCAATATCAGTTTCCTCAGCAGAAACGCCTCTGCGAGTTTCTATTCACACCATCTCTGGGGTGGCTCCGTTTTCATTGTGCTCAATTGCACGTACCCTTTGTAACCATCCATCGTAAAACTCTTCATATTCCCTGATAAGTTCTTTGATTTTCTCCGATTTAAACTTGATGCTTCGGATGGTTTGATGACTCAGCAACATTTCGTGGCAGTCACATCTGCTCTGATCTGACGTCAGTGCAATATGAGCACCGGTTTTGTCGTCTTGTTTCTGGAGGTTTCCTGTTGAGCAAGAAAACAGCGTTCTGCAGCCATTTTCACACTTGGGGGTTGGGGAGGGGAGCGTTTTTACAATTTTTATTTGGCTCCCATGCATGACTGAAATCGGGGAGATTGGAGTTCCTTTTCAAGTTTAATTTGTACCTCTTTTAAGAGGCATGTAAACCCCCGGTTGACTCCATGTACGTGATATTCGTAAGGCATGTATTCTGTTTGAAACGTCTTGACTTATCCCAACAAGGAAGAACGGGTTGCTCTCTTGTGCTTTGTCCTCTTTCATGTGCTATTTGAGGGGTATGTTATTTTATGTGAATAAAAGTCACATGGATTCGTGATTTTGAGCGATGAAAACAAGTGCTAATTTGAGTATGGGTGGTTTTCACTTCACGTCATCACCGGCATGTTGGTGGACGAAAACAAAAGATCTCTCATCAGCTTCTTTTGTTCGTCCACCAACGATTGTACATTGCAGCATTGTTACCTGTCTCTCTCGAGATTGGCTGCAAAGCACCTATATTTGGGTTCAATACTTACGCCGACGTGGCCCATTTACAAGCAGCTCCAAACCAACTCCTACAAGCAGAAGAAAGCCTACCGCGCCCGCTAGGTAGAAGAGAATGTGTTCGAACGCTTTCTCTCTGTAAAAGAATAATCCTTCCGAAGCTTTGACTTCCTGGCTTACTTCATCTGTAGGATTCTATTAAAAAAAATAAAAGCACATCTTTCAACTAGCCCTTGCGGCTGGCGCTCCGTCCGCACTAATTCACGATTGGCTAAGTAAGGACCGTTTACCGGTTTTTTAGGATTTTGGAGCGTTTTGATTGGTTAACCCAGAAGTGATAAATCAGGACTTTTCCACGACACACACAAATTAATTTGCCCTCATTAGCCTTTATTTCATGCTAGATCCAGTCCAGCCGTAAGAATTCGAAAATGGTCTATTCAACTTCGGTAATCCTCCTAATAAAGAAGTGATGAAAAAGGAGACATTTACTGAGCCCTTTTTGACGAAGAAGGGCGGTCTTATTCTTTTTCAGTACGTGCCTTAACATGGAGGACGAGAATTCTTAATTAATTAGGGGCAGCGTTTACACGAACACGGTTTCACATCGAAACCGCGTCAAAATCTATGCGGTTTGGAAGTGTTTACACGGATCCGTTTTCGCCAGAAAATCCAAGACTAAATGGTAAGCGAGCGCCTCATTACGTGCTAAATCCACTATTTTCAATTGAACAATGCAAATTTCACACCAAAATAGTAACCGTATTCAAATCGATGCGGTTTCGCTGTTTACTCGACAGATGGAAACCACATCGTTTTGAAAACGCTCCACTTTTGGCACTGGTTTCAAATCGACACGGTTTCGATAACAGTCTCGAACGGTGTGATGTAAACAGAAAGTGTAACCGCGTTCGTGTTAACACTGCCTCAGTCTCGCACATCGTTATCACAAGTTAAGCTTCACAATGCAACCAGGCCAAGGTTGCACGAAGCATGGTTAGCGCTAACCATCGTTAAATACCATGGAAACCTGTAGGTTTTGATACCTTATAAATCGAGCAACCGGCCCCCGGTTGACAATGAGACATAGCCTTGACGCTAAAAAGTTACAAGACCTCCAGTCTAGTATCTTCGTCGAGGGTGATTCAAAGTTATCGCAAGAGTCCTTTTCCTATCATAGTGACGCCATTGGTAAATGAACAATCATGTATTAATGGGTGTCACTCATGTTATGTCTTTCCGGGAAAATGATGTAAAACAGTATCGTGAAGTTCCCAAGTTAACGTTATGACAATAACGAGAGTGAAACAACAATCTTTCGATCCCAATATTTACTTTGTTTCCCACCAAGAGAATATGATGGAGGGAGAGCGAATCCCCTATATTAGACCCTCTTACGATGATGCGGCGTGGTTATTAACTATTGGTCAGTTAGTGTGAAAGTGGACCGCGAGTGCGCACGGTCAAGGGAACGAGACATACAGCATGGGCGCAATCTAAAAATAAATTTCAAGTACTTATCATAGGGCACAAGTATTCGCTCCCTGACGTCATACTCCCTTGTTCCCACCCCCTTTCAACCGTGTTGAAACATGTTGAATCGAGGTTGAAATCGTTTCATCCCCCAGCGGTCAACAAAGTTCTATAGCGTTCAACAAAATCGAACGGTTGTTGAAGCAAATGTTTAAAGTGCCACTACGATGAAAATTCTGCATGTCCTTTTTTCTTTACATTTTGAAAAAAGACGTACTAAATAGGTATCATGCCAATTTTTACCTCAAAATTCCCACAGGAAGTATGATTATTGTAACGTAGTTTTTCGGTTTTCGCTGTCCGCCAATAC
Source organism: Montipora capricornis (assembly GCF_036669925.1). Lineage (NCBI taxonomy): Eukaryota > Metazoa > Cnidaria > Anthozoa > Scleractinia > Acroporidae > Montipora > Montipora capricornis. The sequence goes on along the minus strand of NC_090888.1, from coordinate 68,051,399 downwards.
TCGAACGGCAAATGACCGTGAGCGAGGAAAAGGGTTGGGTCTAGCTGGATCGCCTCGGGTCTGACGTCATACGCGCAACGCTCAAAGTAAACGCGGCTAATTTCCCATGCCATCTATGAGATGTGAGAGATCGCCGAGTTGCTTTTTGCTGATATTATATACATTACTCCTTGATCGACTCATTCGCTTTGTCCAACGCCACGGAGCGTCACGAGCCAAGTCTTGCGTGAAGACCGCTTACAAAATAATCGCAGGCTTCTCCAATGCTGTCCGAGTAATGGCGGACAGATTTTTAGCGGTTTTTGACTGGCTGTTTCCCGACCTTTCTCGCTTCTATCGTTCCAAATCTAAATGCCTTGTATTATTTTGAATATATTGACTTAATTGACGTTGAAAAAATCCGAAAAAAAACCCAAAAAGTTTCGTCGTAGTGGCACTTTAAGCCATTTTCCCGGGTCTTAAGCAAGGGTTATCTTTAATATATGTCACGATTTTACCAGCGTGGACATCGTCAAGGGCCAACGGCAAACTTGAACGTTAGATTGAAATTTATCATTCATGTGTTTTCAAAATCGAGGCGCTTGACCTTGTAGAGCCCACAGACCAGCGAGACACATTGTCCATCCAGGACCTAGGTAAGCGACCTATTGTAGTTCCCTCGGAGTTCTAGTCGCTAAATGGTTAGAGCATCCAACCGGTGCTACGGAGGTCGTTAGCTCGATTCCTGCCCAGGACTCTGCTTTTTCAGTTGTCCAGGCTCATTGTCAAGCAACAAGTTTTCCATCCTTCCCAAGGCCCCATTACATCTTTCCATCATTCATGTATAGAGAGAAAAGTGAGAAGAAAAGCACTTTCATGCCTTAAGACAAATAGCAAACTGCCATTTCCCGTAAACGCCAGAACGCGTTGCTAAATGCCAAGGCCTGGATGTAGGAGTTAAGGTGAGGTGTTCCAGCACTGCAATTAGAGACGTTAGGCATCGCGTTTACGTGAAACGTGAAACGGCAAACGGGAAACGGAGGGCTGTTGCTTGTCATAAAAGTATGAAAATAATGTTATCGGAAAATAATGTTATCGGAATGTTATTCGAACTCGCGTCTCTCTCTCTTTTGAAAAGTTACTTGATACGTGCTGCTAAAAAGCAAGAAATGAGCTCATATCAAACGTGTTTCTTCGATTTTTGGGTCTCTCTATTAATTTCCCCACCGAACGGCATTCAGTTTTTAGTCTTTACTGGACCTAACTCTTCTTTACTCTCTTACCTTCAGTGGTTTAAGATACATGGCGATGATTTCAAATGCTTCCTGTGGATGATTTCGCACATAACGTCTGAAGCAGCGCAGCATGTCAGACGATTCGTTGGCACGCAGAGACAGGCCGTACGTGATAGCATGCTCAAAAGTGGTCTCTATTCGAACGTCATTCTTCTCAACAAAATCACTGTAGTACGTTAGAACGTAGTTGTCAATTAAAGAACCTTTCAAATGGCTGCTACGGTTCATAAGGTCTTCGTTCATTTCCGGTATGGAATGATAAGCTGAAACGAAATATTTGGTGAAATATTGGTGACTCGATCGTTATATAGTACGACCCGAGAAGACGATATTAGGAAGATGTTTATTGCACCTCTTCGCACCTTTAAATCAAGCTACACATCAAACTTATACCCCCTTCAAACCAACAAGACATGTTTAATTAACCTGGGTTTAACAAAATGAATATCACACACAGAAAAATGTAGGACTACTGGCTTCTACATGAGATTCAGGCGAATTTCAATAGTTTTTACATACTGTGATCTGTGATAAATTTCTAGTCAACAAAAATCAGACGAATATTCACGATCTAATAAGAAATCCCTTTGAAACCGTGTTTAACTAAACACCTTCAAAACATGTTCATGGATTGGTGTGAACGGGGCATTAGTTTAGTAGGCTGTGCTGTAGAATACGGCGGGTTAAATTGGCCAATTACAGCGCGTGTACTATCTGAGAGCTAAACCGCGTTTACCAACCCCTTCAACCAACCCTTCAACCAATATGGCGACGAAAACCGTTAAAGGGTCCATCGATACAATTAAAATTTGCGAAAGAAAATAGTTAGAGTTAGGTGCATTTATAATTAGCTGAGACCCGGCAGTTCCAAGTGACCAGAACTTTATGAAATTCAACAACAAAATCAACAATAACACACGAGCAATAATGCAAAATAAATTAACTTTCTTTTTCCTTCTTATTGAGAGAGCTTACAAATTGTTCATACCATAGTTAATAGAGGGGATAGTTATGAAACCCGACAAATTTCTTTGTTGTAGGTTTTTGTTCTCTTTTTTGGCCTTGACCGTGCACAAAACACAATAGTTGTTTACTCCGTACTGAGGAACTAACCAATAGAAACGTGTTGGTTACGTAATTCATGCATAGTGTATGAGTTCAAAACAAAAGATTGTGCACGGTCGTGGACTTTCCAAACTAAATCTTGGCATCTTTGTTTGCTCCTTTGATGTTTGCCGAGCTTCCAAACCATTCCCCTCTATTAACAATGTTCATACTATGTACATCTTTCTTTACGGCTGCGTTAGCCGGTATAATCTGTTAGTAAAATAATATATTCGACCTACCTATGACTTCAGCGTTTAAACTAACGCCTAGGCGCAACTCCTCACTGCCATTCATCGCACCGATCTGCAAAACCAAAGCGATCTTAAATCAAATCTGATGGTATAATATTTCAATACTCAAATGCTATTAACAACATGGTGAAAAAGATTAAATACTGCATAATACTGCATAATTCAAAGATAGTAAACCGAGAATCATCGTTGAAAACGCTCGGAGTTTACATTTTCAACATTTACGTTTTTAAATCTCCTGCGGGACACGTTGCCCCAAGATCCCCCTACAAGGGTCTGCCAAGTTCTCCAAACCCCATTTGACGAAATTCTCAGGATCCGCCCCAGCAAGTGATGAAGGATCTAATCAGTGGTATAATAATTATCAAAAACGTTAAGACTATCAAAAACGAAAAAGAGGAAGTGTGATTGAAAGATAAAGGATGATTAAAGATTTCTTCACTGCTCAATCACACTTGTCCCTTTTCTATTTTTCACTTTCTAGTCTTTCCTTCTATTTTTTTATGCTATTATATACTGAATTAGGAGAGAGGTTTGGTCCGTTTCAGTGGTACGTTTTCTTACAATCGTTGGCTAGGAGTGCGTGATAAACCAACCACTAATAAATGATAAATTATAAGTTGTTTTCCGTATGGCATGTGCAGGTGTATAGGAGGTATTTGCGCACGAGCAAGTGAAAAACGAAAACAAAAAACAAAAAATATTGGCTAGGTACCATAGGAAGCTGCCTGAGCGTTGTACCATGACTATATGCACCACGAGATTTCGGACCGCGGATCGCGTTTACCAGCCCCCGAGTTTGTCCATGCCCTACCTATCAGATAACATCCTCGACAGGCTGTCTTGTCCCCCGTGATAAGGAAGTGAGCGAGAGAAATGTCAAGCTCCATGCCATAGATTTCTTCATGCATGATATTTCTCATGTATGATAACACAACAGTAGTAACTACTTACCAAGGAGCCGTGAACGGTGAAATGATGCTGAATACTGGCTGACAAAGAGGCTGTGACGATTGCCGTGAATATAGCGATGATTATGATTCCAACTAAAATCCACACGATGCAAAATATTCGCGCTAAAAATGATTTGGGAGCGCGGTCACCGTACCTAATGAGAAAACGCAAAACGATTATTTGTTTGTCGATCAAGTGTAAAAAAATGAATGTGTTGCCGGTGCATCTAGGGGAAAATCTATCTTTGTCTGTATGTCCAGCAATCGGCAGTCGGCGACTCCGTTTGACTTCAATGCTGGATTTTGGCTCATTAAGTTGTCTCGTACACCATAAGCCTTTTGAGATGTCGAGGTTAACGCAAAACACCGTCAGCCTCATGCCCTACTCTTTTTCAACAGGGTTTGGCTCTTATCGGACCACGCCCCGAATTTTATGAACAAGGTTGGTGAACCAATAAATGGTTCATTGTGTCGCTATCTGGTGTTACGCGATCAAGTTACCCTTTCTCTCAGACGGAGACTACGCATAATATCTACTTCGTTAACCGGTCAGCGGTCAGTGCAGCGAATGGAGAAACAAGTACAGTGATTTTTATAGCAGGGTAAAACAGACTCACCCGACTGTTGTCATAGTAACGAAAGCCCACCAAAAGCCCTCCCATGCGCCAACGATAAACGGCCGCGGGAATTCGTCTGGGTTCTTTAAACGATCCTGAAAGGAAAACATAATGTGAGAACGTCCGATAAATCGACACATTTAGCAATTCGCCGTCGTGCTACAAGGCCAGAAGACCAACACTTAGCAGCTAATCTATCGGGATGTGACGTTGTTCGTCTAAATGGTGTTCTCTTATCGGACGATTGCTGTTATACTTTAGTAACAGAAATGCTATTAAACGAATGCTTTGCTACCCAGCTAACTTTTCGAAGGATATCTGGGCCCATCATAAACGTTTGTCCACACGAAGGAGGCCTGACTGTGATTGGACGAGCGAGACAATGCAGTCATATATTAAAAAAAAAAGTGTCGTTGAAAAACTCCGGTCTAAGACCCCAGTTAGGACTCCGTTTGTTACGGCGGGCATGGTTAGAAGGCCGGTTACAAAGTTCAACCGTCCAAAATTACTGGGAAATCCACCTTCCGAAAATGTTTTTGGTTCCGATTGAGTGGAAAAACAAATGCCTGAGATGGCTTGCAGTGCTGCTATTGCCTTGTTGGTGGGTTGAAATGAAAGTTTCATCTTTGTGGTATTGTAACCGTGGGAACATTTAATCCAGGAATATTTGATTCCATTTTGTGGCCTGGGCTCCCGAAAATTTAGTGTGCAGCCTTGGTATTTTACTTATGATACCGTTGACAACCGAGGAATTGAAAATGGCTCAAATAACGTTGAAATTGGAAAAAAAAAACGCATAGGAGGGAAGCGACCCATAATGGCAATAAGTTTAAGCTTTTTAATGGAAACTTTTTTCATATAATTATCTTGTCAAGTCTTTTATCGGGATTCGCATACAAATCCTTATATTCTCACACACTGCCTGAGGCGAATGATACGTCTGTCTTCTCAGTAATTTGTCTGATACCAAGGGACCCAGACCCACAAGGTTGGGAACATACGTTGTGTAAATAGTAAGGAAATGTCGCGTGAGGTTTAGGTGGATGTTATCCAACGTTGTGATACAGATCGATCCTCATGGACGAGTGGACCATATTCTTGGTACTAAAACTGATCCTAGTCACCTGACATTTCCTGAGCGTGCAAATAAAGCCTTTTCAATCGTGATCAGGTGCCATGTTTAAGACAAAAAAAACTCCAAGAAAAGAATTCAATTATCAGAGGATGAGTCTGGGAAAGACGCTGCCGTTGGGTGATATGAAACTGAACACTGTGTTCTTCGCATTTAGTTTCGCGGATCAGACGGATACAAATTAAGGAAGGGCAATAATGTTTACTTCAAGTAGATGATCATGAGCTGAGTCTGTGGACGCTCGGGATCTATAAAGAAATCAGTGACTTTAATTAAACAATAAAGTAAGATATATTTTACGTTCAATATCGGACGAAGATTGCTCTTGCAACAGCGAGTTCATCAACTTTAATAACTTTACTTCAGTAAATCTGTAGGGAGCTCAACACGAGTTTGTTTATTGCCTAAAATCATTTGATCTTCTTGAAAGGCAATTAGTGATTCAGTTTCATTAGCACTTATCTTCAAACGAAGTAATAACTCCCACTATCTTCTGCATGTTGCCTATTCCCTAAACAATAGTTGTTCCTGGTGTGTAAATTACATCTCTATTCACCAAAGAAGTACGAAAAGAATAATCGATGAAGGTCATCAGATTCGAGAGAAGGTTTTAAATTGTATATTAGCAAAGAGAGGTCTGTGAGGTAATCAAGACGTTCTTTGAAGTTATAAGGAACCGAATTGAACATTCGGATAGGCACGAAATAACTTGAAGATCTGTTACTCTTCACTGTCTCAGTCGTCAACTCGCTGACCACTGAACTCAGTGTTGAGTCTAATTTGTTATCGTTCTCATGTTTCTAATTTCATGAAATCCGGCAGAGAAGACTAAAAAATTCTTAATAGTTTGAAGAGCTTGGTTTTAGTCGGCACTAACGTCCTCAGTATATGAAAGTGGTCCAATAAAACCAGTTAAGGATTATTTTCGAATTTCTTTTAATACTATCACTGGGTTAGAGGATTGCGTGCTTTAAGTAAAGCAATAATTAAGTGAAACCAATTAAGGTTCCATCTTGTTATCGTTCGAAATATCCCCAATAATGATAAACGAAGAGTGAATAACTTCACTCTATTTAAGTCATACTGAGACGATTGAAATTCGCATGGAAATGAAACAACCAAAAATATGTATAAGGGTTTGCATAGAAAGAGTCAAAGTTTTGGAGGTTGAGCTAAATTACGAATCAGAATCGGGCCTAATCTCTCAGGCAAAAATGTTCTCAGTGACTATAAAGTTTAATCAGTACGGATTTAAATTTGAATCAAGTCTGACTCAGCTTTAATATATAGAAAACAAATAATGGAAAGATAGATCTCCGGTTGAGACCACTCACGAACGTAGTGTTATTCGCTTTAAACAAACAAAAAAAGTTTCACGGATTTCTCCAAGAATGAAGTGATTTGACGCTCCTTTGACTATTTAGATACATTTTGGTTCGCGGCAGGTGATTCATTGTGGGTTGTATACCCATGTACGGCTCAGTATTAGCTGTCTTTCTACATTCCTGCAAGTAAATCAAAGTTGTGTTTTTCGCCAATAAAATAATGTTTGTTTCATCTTTGGCTGAGAGCTTTCAAACTAAAATTTGGAATGACCACTTGAACTAAAACAAAATTCTATTAGACTGTACTGTGCTTATTGGTGTTATTGTCTGTTCACATAAAAGCTAGCCAGCTATGTGTTCGTATCGAGACATCGTTGTCTATTTACGAAATTGGAAAACAAAAGTGCTTGGAATTTATAGATTCGCACTAAAGGCTAACGGTGGACGATAGGCGTTTACTTTCCCCCGCTCACTGAAAAATGCTACCTTATGTCTCCTCTCTTTTTTAGTACTGTGTAACTAGCTCGATAGCTACCTGTTTTTACATGCAAAAACAGTCAAAATGAAGCCATCGTCACGAATTCAGTCTATAATCTCAACATCATGGATCTCCGCCAGCGCTTTAGAACCGTTTGCTGTAAACGTTCGTTCATAATAACTGAAATATTGCACAGGTCAGTGTCTTTTAAGTACGGCCGTGAATTAAGTTGCCAGAAGATGAGGAACTACTTACCAGCAGCCAAATGATGATACCAGACAATGTTGCTGCAACCAGTATGAAGACGAGAATGGGCCATGCCTTGAACACTGTTTTCATGAGCTGGGACGTCTTAGTGTCTTCCATTTCATCCCGAACGAGAAGTGCCACCCTTGGTGCCTGGACGAAGGGTATGTAAGGTAACCCTTTGAAGGATTCGTCGGCTAAGCTTTTGCCAGTGACAGGAAAGCTAAAATCATATGCTTTACTTGGCTGGTCTGGTTGACTTTCCAGATCACGAATTGAGCCAAGAACCTTTCCAAACTTGACAGTTGTCTTGCTATCACAGCAAACGTGAAGCATCTTGTTTAAAAGGTGTGGAAAAATTCCTTCCACGGTAATATTTCCGTCATCAGTTATATTTGGCTTGGCATAGGGTCCATAATACTGCCAGGCAACAGACATTGGTTGACCTTTAGAACATTTTTCGTCAAGAGATGTTTCATCTGCAGTCAATTCTCTGCCTGAGAACGTCATGTTCTTTAGTCCCTTCGGCATTTCAAGGTTACCCTTGGCGTAAATGTCATTTGCAGCAAAAGAGAAACGCTCAGGGATCTTTCTCGTTTCGTTAAAAGGAACTTTCGGGCTTCCATTTACCAAAGAGCACCCCATAAACAGAAGCAGTGCTATGCTAACTTCTACCAAATCCATTTCTTAGAAATATTATTATTCCTTCTCGGCCATCACATTTACCTGCAAAAAGTAAAGAACATACTTAGTTGGTCATCTCAGTTTTTCCTCGTTTTATACCGTCATCGGTTAGATTTAAACTGTTGACTCTGGTCTCAGCATACAATGAAAACTTCTCAGCTTTGATTACTCTTGCCTTGGTCGAACATATTTAAATAGGCACTGCCTATATACATGTTGTACCTGTTGTGTTTTCAAAACAAAACGTTTACAATCACAAACCTCAAGTTGAGATAAAGGAATTATTTTACAGTAATTATGGCTAATCGCAGCTATTCATTATTTCTTTTTAAAAGCGCCACCTTATATTGCTGTACCAGCCAACTTTGTTCTAGAAAGTTCTAAAGAAATTGAACGAATCGTATAAAAGCAAATCAAATCAGTATTCAGGACTGACTTTGGTTATCGGAATGATAAGTAACAGTGACCCGTTTAGAGGGAACATTAGCCTGTAAGTGGTCTGTTATGCTGTTAAGATTACTATTAAGGTGAGCATATTTCTTTAAAACTACTTGGCATCATGAGTGGTAACGTTTATAAGGGAGCCGAACTTCTAGAATGCTTATTAATTAAATGTCAATTGTGTCGGGCTTCCATCAGCTATAAATATTTAATGAAAATTGTTATCCGGAACACTAAATCTTCAGATCTTAGCCCACCACTTTGTTTCTGACAGCATAAACCGGCGGGATGTCAGCTGAAATTACAATTTTATTTGATAGCTTGTGTATTTCAACCAAGGTTACATGCTATAATAAGGAAAGGAATTTAGGAACTTTATTTAAGAGCGCTTTCTTTTTGTCAGAACTGGCCGGCCAGACCCGCAGTTTGCAAAGAAAATGCAACCATTTGAAGAAACACTTGCACGATAATTAATCCCTCTACATTTTTTAATTTGAAGGCTTTGTGGAGTTATTCCCCGGCCTCCTAATGCCCGGTCTGGTCTGTCAGCTCTGTCAAATGGAAAGCGCCCTAAGTGTCTAGTCGTTCTAGTGTTCGAGCACTAATTGGGGACACTGTAAACTGTAATCAACAATTAATTTAACGCAAATCAAGTCAAATGTTGGTTTTAGGGGAGAGGGGAAAACCGGAGTACCCGGAGAAAAACCTCTCGGTGCAGAGTAGAGAACCAACAAACTCAACTCACATATGACGCCAAATCTGGGAATCGAACCTGGTCACATTGGTGGGAGGTGAATGCTCTCACCACTGGGCCATCCCTGCACGTTTAATTTGAAGTCAAGGAAAATAGAGAATTCTTCCTCTAGTTTGGTGTTTCAAGCTGTAAGTGCGGAATCTTCGACGACCAGTTTAAGCAGAAAGAACATAGAGAAAAACACCGCTACTGGCGACATATCAGCGAATGAAAACACGCAAATTTATGAGACCGTTCAAGTGCTGTTTTCTTTCGAGATATCAGTCCCTGCTAACCTTTTTTTCGATTTAATCTGTACATGTATTTAAAGCGCTAAAGTTTGCGGCTTTAAAACTTCGCTAACTATTAACTCCGCCCAGGTTTTAAAATTACATGGCTGGTCTGATTAATTAATTAATTAATATCCAGTTGAAAACATCTCCCTTTAAACAAAGGAAGGTGTTCAGAAATGGCTCGCCGCCATTCAACGTCACCATGGTTTCAAAGTAGACCCGGTGTCTCAACAATAATTTTGAATGTCCAGCCGCGCAATCATCCTAAAGTCCGTTTCTCTGTGACTTTGACATTTCTGTCAGGTGTCATTGCACAAACCGATTCCAAACATAAGAACTCTCAACTTGATTGTTTGATCTCTCTCATTCAGTTTGCATTGGTTTAGTATATAGTTGAAAGACATCCAGCTCGCGGTAAATTAACATGTCATTCTAGATCTGGATTCTTCGTATTTGCGTTCTTATGATTTGTCCGTTTTGATGGCTAGTTACAATAGTCTACAATATGGCGATTCACCGCAGATTAATTTATGACGACAAGACCTTGCTTGTTAGCCAGTGAAGCAGGGGGTGGGGAGGGGATTCTAACGCACGCAAGAGAACTTCGAGAATTAAGCGGGGTAACCGCGAGAACAATAAGAACTAATGCCTTTCTTTGTAAATTCCTCGCGGCTTTTCACGCTCGTTTCTCTGAAAGAAAGCAAGGGAAAGGAAATTTATTTAAGTGTCTAGTCTTCTAGCGCTGGAGCACTAATTGGGGATACTGTAAACTGAAATTAACGCAAATCAAGTCAAATGTTGGATTTTGAGGAGAGGGGAAAACCGGATTACCAGGAGAAAAACTCTCGGAGCAGGGTAGAAAACCAACAAACTCGATCAACCGACATAGGACATCGAGTTTGAGAAATCGAACCCGGGCTGCATTGGTGGTAGGCGAGTGCTCTCACCACTACGCCAGCCCTGCACGCTATAGCTTCGACTTTGCTTTTTTCACACAGGTACATTAATTCCAGGTGAGCAAATGTGAAAATGAAATGAATATGTGTATATCATTCTCACATTCGCTCACTTGGGTGGTCGGTTGGCCGCATCTTAGATATGCTTTAAGGTGACTTGCGCGATGCAAGTTATGAGCTATGCTGTCAGTCGCTATTTCACTCTGTAGCTGCGTGATGCAGCTCGAGTCAAAAGACCCACATTTCACCCTTGCTCGCCATAGAGTCTCCAGTAGCTCAGTGGTTAGAGCATCCGACTAGATCACGTAGGGTCGTGGGTCGAACCCATCTGGTGCTCGGATTTTTCCGAGTTACCAGTGGGTTCCAACAACATTTCATTTCATATGAACGTTAATCCCGCCATATTAACAGGTCTAAGGCTTGTGGACTCAGTACGTATTTTCGGCGCGTGTTTCCAATAGCATATGTTATCCGCCAATATGAGTTATTTATCCAATCCTGTCCTTTACGCACGAGAAACACGCGCACACACAAAGAACGAGACTAAAAATAGCCATCTTCCATAGCCGAAAAAGCTTGGCTAAGAAAGGATTTGTGACATAGAGCCTTTTCTCTTCCTCTCTGAAATCACTTTTTTAATCGTTCACTAGCATCGCGCTTGATATCGAATGCAGTGAGCGACTTAAAAACTGAACGTTTCAAAGAGAAATCTTTTTTGGTTGAATTCTATTTCCACGTCTCTCGTCTAATAAAAGTCTGTTTTGAAACACTTACTTGTGTGTGTAAACGGATTGATTCGGTGTCAAAAAATGGAAATTAAGGTCATCGCTCAAGCTGACGCAACCAGAGCTAGGATACCGCCCGGGGTTGGCCAGCAAGTTAGAGAAAGTCCGCCTGCTCCCAGAGCCAATCAGATTGCAGGATTCGCAGAAATCCCCCACCGCGCGCATCGAGAAAAAAATGTAAATGAGTACGTCCTTTGAAGCTATAAACATAAGCTTGAATATTTACAAGAAATAATATTAATAATTTAAAATGTCTCCGTTCGTGATCGGGTCACATACTGATCATTTTTTCCAGAAGCCGACAATTGATTTAGCAACACCAATGAGAATTCAGAGTAGAATAGACTCCACTCTTTTCTTCTCTATTCTAAATTCTCATTGGTAGTTTTGCTGCGCGCGACGTCGCCACTGAAGTTCCCGTTCTGTTGCTAAATCAGCCTAGTAATGAGGTCACGTGTCCAACTTTAGAAAATAATGGAGAAAGGACTCACTTTAAGCCAAGTGTTTATTAAAACTTAAGAGTTTAACTTATGAAAACATTTTGAATGAATAAAAACGATTACCAATTTCCGCTTTCGGACAATTTGAAGAATTAACCAGATCTAATAGCGGGGTGCTGGCCTAGACCTTTCAGTAACATCCTCGTTGATCTTTCTGATTCAACATCATCATGACTGACTTCGCCACGCTCTCTTTAGTAAGTGTGGTATTTTGAGCAAATCGATCATGTCGTTATGTGGGCAAGTTGAGTACAAAGGTTGTTTTCACCTCCTATTTTTCGCTCTTGATTCAAGTCAGGAAAGTTTTCCATTTCTTACATACTTTGTCATAAATTAATTTATGACCCTTGTTTCAGTTTCTGAATAAAATTGAAACTGTGCATAACAATATGGTATTTCGATTTGTTTTCCGGTATCTCAATGAATGCTATGAAGATGACCTTGTTCGCGATCAATCGGAATTAGAAAAGAATTTATTTCGTAATTCGGTTCTTGAAATTTTTAAAAATAAAGGTACATCTGAAATTAAAGATATAGCTTGAACAATAAGACTTACATGAAGTTGTGGGACAAATTTCTGTCTCTTATTAGTATAGCCGCGAGTGCACATTCATGTAAAAATACAGGATATTATTTTTAATTTGTAAAAGACAACCGATGACACCTGCCATGTTGTTTGATGTACTGAAATAAGAATTTCGTTGAATAAAATGAATCCATTGAAAAACACTCCCTATGACCTGCTGGCCGTGAAACAAGCGAGAACCGGAAAATAGCGTTAAGTGACAAACCCTCCATAACCTTCAAGAAAGTCCTTAGGCTTACCTACAACACATTGTTTTTTGTTTGAAAAAAAAATTGTTGTTTGTTTTTATTTCCTTCAAAATTTAGCGAGAAGCGCTAAACTCGACTTCACGTACTCTAAATAAACATCCGGCCATTTTAAACGCTCCAAACATTGGAACACTACACCAATTTTAAATTTACAAAAAATTGAAGTCGGTATATATCGATCTTTCATAAAAAGGATTTAAACGAACGACGGAAAACCGTATCCGAACTAAACGTGATTAAATTTCGAGCAACATGACAAAAATAGAAAAGAAAATTAACAGAAGAGCTGAGAGTAAATTTATGGCGTGCTATGTTACATATTACCAACAACCTGTGAAAGAGGAAAACCTTTGGAGCCCTCCTCGATGGTTTCCACAAAATCAGGTATCTTTTTTAAGATGTGTAAACAGAAAGAATTATATGGCGCCGGTATATGAGATTTGAAAACCCACGTACAATTTGAAGCCAAATAACTCGTTACACAACTTGGTATTATTATTTGAAAACCCACGTACAATTTGAAGCCAAATAACTCGTTACACAAGTTGGTATTATAGCTCATTTGTAAAAAAATATCTAACTATATATCTGGCTAACACTACGATAAAAGTAGCCTTACCTTTCGATTCGATGTCTTTTGCTGCATGAATCACATCCAATTCCGTTAGAATTAGTGCAAATGTGAACGTAAAAATTAGCCGTCCAAATGGAGTTTGAAAGTCTCAATCCGAAAACACATGGTGGCTGTAAAGTTTAGACAGAATTGTGTCCAAATTACGCACGATAACAGAATCAATTACTGAAATAGAAAACAAAATATATTTCCTGCAGTGTATAAGCTCTGACTTACGCACAATTTATAAATATTGTTATGCGTTACTAGTTACGTGCTCGCTCGGTCGCTGTCTTAATAAGTTACCATCTAAATTCAAAGTGAGAATATATTAGTTTTGAATAAATAATATTTCGGGAGATTTCTCAGAACATCCTAATTGCCAACTGTGTAAGCCTTTGTCCGGGATGTGAAAGCTTTTTTTAGCCCTTTCCACACACCGAAAGGCGAGCTGAAGACCAATGATATACTCTTTTTTTCTCCTAAGCTTGAAGACCCTTTTAACGTTTTTTTCCTTGAGTGTTAACATATGGTAAATTCTGCGTAAAAAGGTAAATATCGTCTTTTCCGCCAAGAACTTTAATTTTCGGTTTTCTATCCTTTGTTCCGGTGAGACGTGAGACAGTGTACATCTAAAAGAAAGCTTAATCGGATCACATTGAAGATTGAGCTAACAATGACCTAATAATTCGTTACATCTGTTCTCTAGTAAATACAAATCATTTATACAAATCTACCTGCCTAGACACAAACAAGTTTAAAGCCCTCCGTGCGCGAAGCAGGAAATCCTTTTCTTAACCGCCCGCTTTCCAAATCTCCGAGTTCGTTTCATACGCGGATTGAATGCACAACCGGCCAAAACCTCAAACATTTGTTACACCTGTATTTATAATCATCACAAGTTTTATTTATAAGTTTTTTTTCTGTAATGACCCTAGGGATTAATTTCTAGTCGTTCTAGTGTTCCAGCACTAATTGGGGACACTGTAAACTGTAATCAACAATTAATTAAACGCAAGTCAAGTCAAATGTTGGTTTTAGGGGAGATGGGAAAACCGGAGTACCCGGAGAAAAACCTCTCGGTGCAGAGTAGAGAACCAACAAACTCAACTCACATATGACGCCAAATCTGGGAATCGAACCTGGTCACATTGGTGGGAGGCGAATGCTCTCACCACTGCGCCATCCCTGCACGTTTAATTTGAAGTCAAGGAAAATAGAGAATTCTTCCTCTAGTTTGGTGTTTCAAGCTGTAAGTGCGGAATCTTCGACGACCAGTTTAAGCAGAAAGAACATAGAGAAAAACACCGCTACTGGCGACATATCAGCGAATGAAAACACGCAAATTTATGAGACCGTTCAAGTGCTGTTTTCTTTCGAGATATCAGTCCCTGCTAACCTTTTTTTCGATTTAATCTGTACATGTATTTAAAGCGCTAAAGTTTGCGGCTTTAAAACTTCGCTAACTATTAACTCCGCCCAGGTTTTAAAATTACATGGCTGGTCTGATTAATTAATTAATTAATATCCAGTTGAAAACATCTCCCTTTAAACAAAGGAAGGTGTTCAGAAATGGCTCGCCGCCATTCAACGTCACCATGGTTTCAAAGTAGACCCGTTGTCTCAACAATCATTGTGAATGTCCAGCCGCGCAATCATCCTAAAGTCCGTTTCTCTGTGAATTTGACATTTCTGTCAGGTGTCATTGCACAAACCGATTCCAAACATAAGAACTCTCAACTTGATTGTTTGATGATCTCTCTCATTCAGTTTGCATTGGTTTAGTATATAGTTGAAAGACATCCAGCTCGCGGTAAATTAACATGTCATTCTAGATCTGGATTCTTAGTATTTGCGTTCTTATGATTTGTCCGTTTTGATGGCTAGTTACAATAGTCTACAATATGGCGATTCACCACAGATTAATTTATGACGACAAGACCTTTGCTTGTTAGCCAGTGAAGCAGGGGGTGGGGTGGGGATTCTAACGAACGCAAGAGAACTTCGAGAATTAAGCGGGGTAACCGCGAGAACAATAAGAACTAGTGCCTTTCTTTGTAAATTCCTCGCGGCTTTTCACGCTCGTTTCTCTGAAAGAAAGCAAGGGAAAGGAAATTTATTTAAGTGTCTAGTCTTATAGCGCTGGAGCACTAATTGGGGATACTGTAAACTGAAATTAACGCAAATCAAGTCAAATGTTGGATTTTGAGGAGAGGGGAAAACCGGATTACCAGGAGAAAAACTCTCGGAGCAGGGTAGAAAACCAACAAACTCGATCAACCCACATAGGACATCGAGTTTGAGAAATCGAACCCGGGCTGCATTGGTGGTAGGCGAGTGCTCTCACCACTACGCCAGGCCTGCACGCTATAGCTTCGACTTTGCTTTTTTCACACAGGTACATTAATTCCAGGTGAGCAAATGTGAAAATGAAATGAATATGTGTATATCATTCTCACATTCGCTCACTTGGGTGGTCGGTTGGCCGCATCTCAGATATGCTTTAAGGTGACTTGCGCGATGCAAGTTATGAGCTATGCTGTCAGTCGTTATTTGACTCTGTAGCTGCGTGATGCAGCTCGAGTCAAAAGACCCACATTTCACCCTTGCTCGCCATAGAGTCTCCAGTAGCTCAGTGGTTAGAGCATCCGACTAGATCACGGAGGGTAGTGGGTTCGAATCCCATCTGGGGTTCGGATTTTTCCGAGTTCCCAGTGGGTTCCATCAGCATTTCATTTCATATGAACGTTAATCCCGCCATATTAACAGGTCTAAGGCTTGTGGACTCAGTACGTATTTTCGGCGCGTGTTTCCAATAGCATATGTTATCCGCCAATATGAGTTATTTATCCAATCCTGTCCTTTACGCACGAGAAACACGCGCATACACAAAGAACGAGACTAAAAATAGCCATCTTCCATAGCCGAAAAAGCTTGGCTAAGAAAGGATTTGTGACATAGAGCCTTTTCTCTTCCTCTCTGAAATCACTTTTTTAATCGTTCACTAGCATCGCGCTTGATATCGAATGCAGTGAGCGACTTAAAAACTGAACGTTTCAAAGAGAAATCTTTTTTGGTTGAATTCTATTTCCACGTCTCTCGTCTAATAAAAGTCTGTTTTGAAACACTTACTTGTGTGTGTAAACGGATTGATTCGGTGTCAAAAAATGGAAATTAAGGTCATCGCTCAAGCTGACGCAACCAGAGCTAGGATACCGCCCGGGGTTGGCCAGCAAGTTAGAGAAAGTCCGCCTGCTCCCAGAGCCAATCAGATTGCAGGATTCGCAGAAATCCCCCACCGCGCGCATCGAGAAAAAAATGTAAATGAGTACGTCCTTTGAAGCTATAAACATAAGCTTGAATATTTACAAGAAATAATATTAATAATTTAAAATGTCTCCGTTCGTGATCGGGTCACATACTGATCATTTTTTCCAGAAGCCGACAATTGATTTAGCAACACCAATGAGAATTCAGAGTAGAATAGACTCCACTCTTTTCTTCTCTATTCTAAATTCTCATTGGTAGTTTTGCTGCGCGCGACGTCGCCACTGAAGTTCCCGTTCTGTTGCTAAATCAGCCTAGTAATGAGGTCACGTGTCCAACTTTAGAAAATAATGGAGAAAGGACTCACTTTAAGCCAAGTGTTTATTAAAACTTAAGAGTTTAACTTATGAAAACATTTTGAATGAATAAAAACGATTACCAATTTCCGCTTTCGGACAATTTGAAGAATTAACCAGATCTAATAGCGGGGTGCTGGCCTAGACCTTTCAGTAACATCCTCGTTGATCTTTCTGATTCAACATCATCATGACTGACTTCGCCACGCTCTCTTTAGTAAGTGTGGTATTTTGAGCAAATCGATCATGTTGTTATGTGGGCAAGTTGAGTACAAAGGTTGTTTTCACCTCCTATTTTTCGCTCTTGATTCAAGTCAGGAAAGTTTTCCATTTCTTACATACTTTGTCATAAATTAATTTATGACCCTTGTTTCAGTTTCTGAATAAAATTGAAACTGTGCATAACAATATGGTATTTCGATTTGTTTTCCGGTATCTCAATGAATGCTATGAAGATGACCTTGTTCGCGATCAATCGGAATTAGAAAAGAATTTATTTCGTAATTCGGTTCTTGAAATTTTTAAAAATAAAGGTACATCTGAAATTAAAGATATAGCTTGAACAATAAGACTTACATGAAGTTGTGGGACAAATTTCTGTCTCTTATTAGTATAGCCGCGAGTGCACATTCATGTAAAAATACAGGATATTATTTTTAATTTGTAAAAGACAACCGATGACACCTGCCATGTTGTTTGATGTACTGAAATAAGAATTTCGTTGAATAAAATGAATCCATTGAAAAACACTCCCTATGACCTGCTGGCCGTGAAACAAGCGAGAACCGGAAAATAGCGTTAAGTGACAAACCCTCCATAACCTTCAAGAAAGTCCTTAGGCTTACCTACAACACATTGTTTTTTGTTTGAAAAAAAAATTGTTGTTTGTTTTTATTTCCTTCAAAAATTTAGCGAGAAGCGCTAAACTCGACTTCACGTACTCTAAATAAACATCCGGCCATTTTAAACGCTCCAAACATTGGAACACTACACCAATTTTAAATTTACAAAAAATTGAAGTCGGTATATATCGATCTTTCATAAAAAGGATTTAAACGAACGACGGAAAACCGTATCCGAACTAAACGTGATTAAATTTCGAGCAACATGACAAAAATAGAAAAGAAAATTAACAGAAGAGCTGAGAGTAAATTTATGGCGTGCTATGTTACATATTACCAACAACCTGTGAAAGAGGAAAACCTTTGGAGCCCTCCTCGATGGTTTCCACAAAATCAGGTATCTTTTTTAAGATGTGTAAACAGAAAGAATTATATGGCGCCGGTATATGAGATTTGAAAACCCACGTACAATTTGAAGCCAAATAACTCGTTACACAACTTGGTATTATTATTTGAAAACCCACGTACAATTTGAAGCCAAATAACTCGTTACACAAGTTGGTATTATAGCTCATTTGTAAAAAAATATCTAACTATATATCTGGCTAACACTACGATAAAAGTAGCCTTACCTTTCGATTCGATGTCTTTTGCTGCATGAATCACATCCAATTCCGTTAGAATTAGTGCAAATGTGAACGTAAAAATTAGCCGTCCAAATGGAGTTTGAAAGTCTCAATCCGAAAACACATGGTGGCTGTAAAGTTTAGACAGAATTGTGTCCAAATTACGCACGATAACAGAATCAATTACTGAAATAGAAAACAAAATATATTTCCTGCAGTGTATAAGCTCTGACTTACGCACAATTTATAAATATTGTTATGCGTTACTAGTTACGTGCTCGCTCGGTCGCTGTCTTAATAAGTTACCATCTAAATTCAAAGTGAGAATATATTAGTTTTGAATAAATAATATTTCGGGAGATTTCTCAGAACATCCTAATTGCCAACTGTGTAAGCCTTTGTCCGGGATGTGAAAGCTTTTTTTAGCCCTTTCCACACACCGAAAGGCGAGCTGAAGACCAATGATATACTCTTTTTTTCTCCTAAGCTTGAAGACCCTTTTAACGTTTTTTTCCTTGAGTGTTAACATATGGTAAATTCTGCGTAAAAAGGTAAATATCGTCTTTTCCGCCAAGAACTTTAATTTTCGGTTTTCTATCCTTTGTTCCGGTGAGACGTGAGACAGTGTACATCTAAAAGAAAGCTTAATCGGATCACATTGAAGATTGAGCTAACAATGACCTAATAATTCGTTACATCTGTTCTCTAGTAAATACAAATCATTTATACAAATCTACCTGCCTAGACACAAACAAGTTTAAAGCCCTCCGTGCGCGAAGCAGGAAATCCTTTTCTTAACCGCCCGCTTTCCAAATCTCCGAGTTCGTTTCATACGCGGATTGAATGCACAACCGGCCAAAACCTCAAACATTTGTTACACCTGTATTTATAATCATCACAAGTTTTATTTATAAGTTTTTTTTCTGTAATGACCCTAGGGATTAATTTCTAGTCGTTCTAGTGTTCCAGCACTAATTGGGGACACTGTAAACTGTAATCAACAATTAATTAAACGCAAGTCAAGTCAAATGTTGGTTTTAGGGGAGAGGGGAAAACCGGAGTACCCGGAGAAAAACCTCTCGGTGCAGAGTAGAGAACCAACAAACTCAACTCACATATGACGCCAAATCTGGGAATCGAACCTGGTCACATTGGTGGGAGGCGAATGCTCTCACCACTGCGCCATCCCTGCACGTTTAATTTGAAGTCAAGGAAAATAGAGAATTCTTCCTCTAGTTTGGTGTTTCAAGCTGTAAGTGCGGAATCTTCGACGACCAGTTTAAGCAGAAAGAACATAGAGAAAAACACCGCTACTGGCGACATATCAGCGAATGAAAACACGCAAATTTATGAGACCGTTCAAGTGCTGTTTTCTTTCGAGATATCAGTCCCTGCTAACCTTTTTTTCGATTTAATCTGTACATGTATTTAAAGCGCTAAAGTTTGCGGCTTTAAAACTTCGCTAACTATTAACTCCGCCCAGGTTTTAAAATTACATGGCTGGTCTGATTAATTAATTAATTAATATCCAGTTGAAAACATCTCCCTTTAAACAAAGGAAGGTGTTCAGAAATGGCTCGCCGCCATTCAACGTCACCATGGTTTCAAAGTAGACCCGTTGTCTCAACAATCATTGTGAATGTCCAGCCGCGCAATCATCCTAAAGTCCGTTTCTCTGTGAATTTGACATTTCTGTCAGGTGTCATTGCACAAACCGATTCCAAACATAAGAACTCTCAACTTGATTGTTTGATGATCTCTCTCATTCAGTTTGCATTGGTTTAGTATATAGTTGAAAGACATCCAGCTCGCGGTAAATTAACATGTCATTCTAGATCTGGATTCTTAGTATTTGCGTTCTTATGATTTGTCCGTTTTGATGGCTAGTTACAATAGTCTACAATATGGCGATTCACCACAGATTAATTTATGACGACAAGACCTTTGCTTGTTAGCCAGTGAAGCAGGGGGTGGGGTGGGGATTCTAACGAACGCAAGAGAACTTCGAGAATTAAGCGGGGTAACCGCGAGAACAATAAGAACTAGTGCCTTTCTTTGTAAATTCCTCGCGGCTTTTCACGCTCGTTTCTCTGAAAGAAAGCAAGGGAAAGGAAATTTATTTAAGTGTCTAGTCTTATAGCGCTGGAGCACTAATTGGGGATACTGTAAACTGAAATTAACGCAAATCAAGTCAAATGTTGGATTTTGAGGAGAGGGGAAAACCGGATTACCAGGAGAAAAACTCTCGGAGCAGGGTAGAAAACCAACAAACTCGATCAACCCACATAGGACATCGAGTTTGAGAAATCGAACCCGGGCTGCATTGGTGGTAGGCGAGTGCTCTCACCACTACGCCAGGCCTGCACGCTATAGCTTCGACTTTGCTTTTTTCACACAGGTACATTAATTCCAGGTGAGCAAATGTGAAAATGAAATGAATATGTGTATATCATTCTCACATTCGCTCACTTGGTTGGTTGGTTGGCCGCATCTCAGATATGCTTTAGTCAAAAAAATTTCAGACTTGCGCGATGCAAGTTATGAGCTATGCTGTCAGTTGTTGTTTGACTCTGTAGCTGCGTGATGCAGCTCGAGTCAAAAGAACCACATTTCACCCTTGCTAGCCACAAAGTCAGTAGCCGCAGAGTCGCCACAGAGTAGCTCAGTGGTTAGAGCATCCGACTAAATCACGGAGGGTAGTGGGTTCGAATCCCATCTGGGGTTCGGATTTTTCCGAGTTCCCAGTGGGTTCCATCAGCATTTCATTTCATATGAACGTTAATCCCGCCATATTAACAGGTCTAAGGCTTGTGGACTCAGTACGTATTTTCGGCGCGTGTTTCCAATAGCATATGTTATCCGCCAATATGAGTTATTTATCCAATCCTGTCCTTTACGCACGAGAAACACGCGCATACACAAAGAACGAGACTAAAAATAGCCATCTTCCATAGCCGAAAAAGCTTGGCTAAGAAAGGATTTGTGACATAGAGCCTTTTCTCTTCCTCTCTGAAATCACTTTTTTAATCGTTCACTAGCATCGCGCTTGATATCGAATGCAGTGAGCGACTTAAAAACTGAACGTTTCAAAGAGAAATCTTTTTTGGTTGAATTCTATTTCCACGTCTCTCGTCTAATAAAAGTCTGTTTTGAAACACTTACTTGTGTGTGTAAACGGATTGATTCGGTGTCAAAAAATGGAAATTAAGGTCATCGCTCAAGCTGACGCAACCAGAGCTAGGATACCGCCCGGGGTTGGCCAGCAAGTTAGAGAAAGTCCGCCTGCTCCCAGAGCCAATCAGATTGCAGGATTCGCAGAAATCCCCCACCGCGCGCATCGAGAAAAAAATGTAAATGAGTACGTCCTTTGAAGCTATAAACATAAGCTTGAATATTTACAAGAAATAATATTAATAATTTAAAATGTCTCCGTTCGTGATCGGGTCACATACTGATCATTTTTTCCAGAAGCCGACAATTGATTTAGCAACACCAATGAGAATTCAGAGTAGAATAGACTCCACTCTTTTCTTCTCTATTCTAAATTCTCATTGGTAGTTTTGCTGCGCGCGACGTCGCCACTGAAGTTCCCGTTCTGTTGCTAAATCAGCCTAGTAATGAGGTCACGTGTCCAACTTTAGAAAATAATGGAGAAAGGACTCACTTTAAGCCAAGTGTTTATTAAAACTTAAGAGTTTAACTTATGAAAACATTTTGAATGAATAAAAACGATTACCAATTTCCGCTTTCGGACAATTTGAAGAATTAACCAGATCTAATAGCGGGGTGCTGGCCTAGACCTTTCAGTAACATCCTCGTTGATCTTTCTGATTCAACATCATCATGACTGACTTCGCCACGCTCTCTTTAGTAAGTGTGGTATTTTGAGCAAATCGATCATGTTGTTATGTGGGCAAGTTGAGTACAAAGGTTGTTTTCACCTCCTATTTTTCGCTCTTGATTCAAGTCAGGAAAGTTTTCCATTTCTTACATACTTTGTCATAAATTAATTTATGACCCTTGTTTCAGTTTCTGAATAAAATTGAAACTGTGCATAACAATATGGTATTTCGATTTGTTTTCCGGTATCTCAATGAATGCTATGAAGATGACCTTGTTCGCGATCAATCGGAATTAGAAAAGAATTTATTTCGTAATTCGGTTCTTGAAATTTTTAAAAATAAAGGTACATCTGAAATTAAAGATATAGCTTGAACAATAAGACTTACATGAAGTTGTGGGACAAATTTCTGTTTCTTATTAGTATAGCCGCGAGTGCACATTCATGTAAAAATACAGGATATTATTTTTAATTTGTAAAAGACAACCGATGACACCTGCCATGTTGTTTGATGTACTGAAATAAGAATTTCGTTGAATAAAATGAATCCATTGAAAAACACTCCCTATGACCTGCTGGCCGTGAAACAAGCGAGAACCGGAAAATAGCGTTAAGTGACAAACCCTCCATAACCTTCAAGAAAGTCCTTAGGCTTACCTACAACACATTGTTTTTTGTTTGAAAAAAAAATTGTTGTTTGTTTTTATTTCCTTCAAAAATTTAGCGAGAAGCGCTAAACTCGACTTCACGTACTCTAAATAAACATCCGGCCATTTTAAACGCTCCAAACATTGGAACACTACACCAATTTTAAATTTACAAAAAATTGAAGTCGGTATATATCGATCTTTCATAAAAAGGATTTAAACGAACGACGGAAAACCGTATCCGAACTAAACGTGATTAAATTTCGAGCAACATGACAAAAATAGAAAAGAAAATTAACAGAAGAGCTGAGAGTAAATTTATGGCGTGCTATGTTACATATTACCAACAACCTGTGAAAGAGGAAAACCTTTGGAGCCCTCCTCGATGGTTTCCACAAAATCAGGTATCTTTTTTAAGATGTGTAAACAGAAAGAATTATATGGCGCCGGTATATGAGATTTGAAAACCCACGTACAATTTGAAGCCAAATAACTCGTTACACAACTTGGTATTATTATTTGAAAACCCACGTACAATTTGAAGCCAAATAACTCGTTACACAAGTTGGTATTATAGCTCATTTGTAAAAAAATATCTAACTATATATCTGGCTAACACTACGATAAAAGTAGCCTTACCTTTCGATTCGATGTCTTTTGCTGCATGAATCACATCCAATTCCGTTAGAATTAGTGCAAATGTGAACGTAAAAATTAGCCGTCCAAATGG
This sequence comes from Montipora capricornis, assembly GCF_036669925.1. NCBI lineage: Eukaryota > Metazoa > Cnidaria > Anthozoa > Scleractinia > Acroporidae > Montipora > Montipora capricornis. Next base: position 68,027,868 of record NC_090888.1, on the reverse strand, counting down.
AGTTTGAAAGTCTCAATCCGAAAACACATGGTGGCTGTAAAGTTTAGACAGAATTGTGTCCAAATTACGCACGATAACAGAATCAATTACTGAAATAGAAAACAAAATATATTTCCTGCAGTGTATAAGCTCTGACTTACGCACAATTTATAAATATTGTTATGCGTTACTAGTTACGTGCTCGCTCGGTCGCTGTCTTAATAAGTTACCATCTAAATTCAAAGTGAGAATATATTAGTTTTGAATAAATAATATTTCGGGAGATTTCTCAGAACATCCTAATTGCCAACTGTGTAAGCCTTTGTCCGGGATGTGAAAGCTTTTTTTAGCCCTTTCCACACACCGAAAGGCGAGCTGAAGACCAATGATATACTCTTTTTTTCTCCTAAGCTTGAAGACCCTTTTAACGTTTTTTTCCTTGAGTGTTAACATATGGTAAATTCTGCGTAAAAAGGTAAATATCGTCTTTTCCGCCAAGAACTTTAATTTTCGGTTTTCTATCCTTTGTTCCGGTGAGACGTGAGACAGTGTACATCTAAAAGAAAGCTTAATCGGATCACATTGAAGATTGAGCTAACAATGACCTAATAATTCGTTACATCTGTTCTCTAGTAAATACAAATCATTTATACAAATCTACCTGCCTAGACACAAACAAGTTTAAAGCCCTCCGTGCGCGAAGCAGGAAATCCTTTTCTTAACCGCCCGCTTTCCAAATCTCCGAGTTCGTTTCATACGCGGATTGAATGCACAACCGGCCAAAACCTCAAACATTTGTTACACCTGTATTTATAATCATCACAAGTTTTATTTATAAGTTTTTTTTCTGTAATGACCCTAGGGATTAATTTCGAGACTGCTTGAAATTAGCTAGTCGTCAAAATGGCAAAAGTTTCTTGAGCCACTTCGTGGAATCTTATCTTTAAAAAACTTGTTTTTGGCCGAAAATGATTGTAGCTCGATCCGTTAATTAATGTTTGGAGCACCATATTTGACTCAAGATCGATCGAGAGCTGCAGACCGCAAGAAAATTACTTGCTTCGTACATTAGAGTAAACTTAAAAAACATGAATATAAAACATAAGCGTGTTGCAATTTAATCATTACTTGAAGACAACTTCAGGTATAACAAGTAGCATTTTTCATTCTTCCTTTATACAGAATATATTCTTTGTAGAACTCGTTGTACGTTGTACATCCGTTCTGATGTATTTTATGTCCATACTCAAACACAAACACCAAAACAACAACTTTCCGGAAAGGCCACCGTCTTTAAAATTCATGAACCGTCGAAATTAATTTCTTTCTTTAATAAGAAAATGTAAATGCAAGCTTTTTTGTACTTAGAGGAGTTAAATTCAGTTTAGTTTTGATTAGGAAACTTTTAGATTTGAAGGAACCTTTATGAATTTAAAAACTTTTAACTTCACAATTAAAGACTGGCTTACGGACAAAGTGAAAATTTATTTCACATTTCGCTGTTAGGATGAGCAGGCTGCATTGTTTCGCTATTCGCTTTCACAGGACAAGGCGCCCAAACTTTGAAAGAATCAATCTCTGTTTCCTTTGCAATTCATCTTAAAAATGAAGAGGTTTTGAATTGAAAAAAAGACCAAAACACCATTAGTACATTTATATTTATGCATCAGACAATTCCAACTGCGCTCTACCCCCCACCCCCGGGCTAACCCCCGGGAATTTGCCTTTTTTTTTCCTTATGGATGGCAAATTCCGGGGGGCTGGGGCACTTAAACTGTCAAAAGCCCAGCGGTGTGGACGAAAGTAGAATGCCCCGCCCCCGGGATCGTTCCAATCAACCATGCAACAGGTTGTATTCGTTACATTATAGATTACTGCCGTTTTTAGCGTTTTAAAGCCAGTTTTCATTTTCGTACGTCTGCAATAGATCGCTCCTAACTTTATAGTAAAAAGTTCACAAACAAATTTTGAATACTTTATTAGTTTTACAAACAAGCATCAGCTTCCTTGAAATCTTCCCTTCGGAAAAACGCATTCTGTGTACTTAGATCATTTCAGTGGATCCCCACCCTCTCTCTTAGTGAATTAGATTAAGAATTTGAAATTGATTTGGGACTAGCATATGGAACCTCTCTACCTGAAAGCGTGATGGCGAGTCAGCGATAGCGTTGCGTTTGCCTTCAATATGTTGAACTTTCATGTAGAAATTGTACCCGATGTCGGTAAAGTCAGATGACGAACGTTATCCATGCATTACCCGAGGAATGCGAGACCGCTTGGAATTGACTATGCCTACGACAGACTAGTTGTCACAGAAAAATATGATACGCTTATTCTGAAAAATGTGCCCCACAAATGGCATGCAACTACCAGGGCAAAAAGCTCTTGCCATGCAATACCTTTACCAGGTTCCCCCCTTTGCTGATCGATCTTCCATCGACCGTGGAACCACTGGGAACCAAAGATACCGCCAAAACCCTGAGAACATGAGGCATCAGTATGCAAGTGCAGAGAATACGAGTTGACCCAAGCAGTGATAGGAAAAAACTAGTTCGGTTCCAACTAGAAACGAAAGCCTGCCTCATGCGGAGATCCTTGAAAAACCCTGAATTAAGTTTGATATGATGATGGTGGGGTTGAGAAACCTTGAGAGTTAACTCGATCATGCGCTGACACTAGCAGGATATCGCAGGCGCTTAACACTAGCAAGATATCGGGACCTAAGCGATCTGTTAAGATCACCGATCGTTTCACATGTACCTCCGCAAATGTCATTTATTGCATAACCTGTACGTTATGCAATAAATTATACATTGGTGAGACAGGTAGACGACTAGGTGACCGAT
>NC_090888.1:68017543-68020043 GCF_036669925.1 Montipora capricornis | reverse complement strand
CACCGGTAATCGTTGCTGGAATCAAAAAATACTTCGAGCAAAACAAACCGCTTCAGTGCACTCGAAGAGCATCAACCACAATCTGAAACTACCTGCCTATTTCCCACCCTGGTCAGAGTATTCTCTGTCCTTGAGTGGGCCCATTTCCCTTAGTAGGGCTAATGCTGACACGGTTTACATGGGTAGAAAATAGCACTTCACATCACCCACTTATAGTTAATTCTGTTGATATACTAAATGGCCTTCTTCTTCTTCATGACAATTCTGAATCTGATTTCGTGAATTTAGAAAATGAAGTTACATATGATTCAGCCTGCTTTTCAATAAATAACTTTATCCATTCATAACGAAAGACTCACTTGAGATCGTAATACGTCATCACATACAATACAGGTGTTATGTCGGAAGGATTGCCGATGTAAAATGTTCCATACTAATCCTGGTATATACTTGATCACGGCCGGTGCAGATAAAACTAGTAGTAATCTCGGATTCTTGGAGTGCGTTCGACAGTCGCTTTGTAAGCAAGGGAGAAGAATAGAGAAAAAAAAAACTTATGGGATCGAAGTTTGAGAGGATATGACTATTTACTCCCTGAGATGGTTTCAATTAGCGCTAAGTACTATGCATATGACTCATTTCAATTAAAGGCGGATTACAAAAACCGACCCAAAATTTCACTCAAACCAAGGACGATTGTCCTGCTAAATATTTCAATCCTCATATCAGACAAGCGTTTACGGTAAGGAATTGAGAAGTCACCCAAAACTGGCTGATTTTCCTTTCCGGGAGAAGCTTTCTTCCCATGTTGTGTGCACGAAACAGTTGAAAAACACCTTACCGACCGGGTCCAAGTTCAGATTTGTTACACACCTGGTCGGTCACGATGTCAGTGGTCTCAGTGACAGTTACACTGCAAAACACTCCGATCGTTTATGTTTTGATTGCGAATATCTGTAATACATCGGAATTTCCCTGAGCTTCGTCCGGACAGCTCAGTTCTTTTCTGGGTGAAATTGACGAACCGGTCGACTCTTACAAAACCAATTAACAACGTGTTTCGCGGTGGCAAACGGCATTTCGCAAAATAATTGGCCACAGGTCACGATAGCACCTACATGGGTTTAGTTAAAACGATCGTTTCTTACGAGTGCAAGCAAATTACACGAGAAGTAAATTTTAAGCAAACTGATCTCCATTAAAAATAGCATGCAGGACTTTTTAAAATACAGCTTACGTTTTAAAGTATAAGCAGCCCTTTCGCCGAACAAAATACAATTTTTATATTGTTGACGTAACCTATTGTCATTAATGTGCCAGCCAGAGCCTCATTGGCCGTCGAAACAAAAGGTAATTAGTTCCTGTGGCTGGCACATTTGCAGAACAAAACCAATTTTTGTAAACGGAAATCTTCCCTATACGTAGCCTGCGAACGCAGACGTTCCCAGAAACGACCACCAGAAATACGTCTGCGTTTGCAGGCCACCCGATACGGAACATTTTGATCTGCTCTCATTTTCATTAGAATGTTGGGCTGGGGATCCCATAATAGTAATTATACTCCGAGTGCAGGCTTATGAGTTAGTATCACCTGACTGGAATTAAGCAGTAAAACTATTTTTTTTGTTAATTTATTCGTCTTAAGAAGTTGTTGCAAAAACGTTCTCAAGTAGTACTGTTCCAGAAAACGCACATTAACCCGGAAAATCAAATTTAACTGAAATTCATTATGAACTCAGTGTCCATGCTGGAATACTCTGGAAAATATTGGCTTTAGTTTATATAAATTACATAACTGAGCTGGCTATACTTCATTTGAATGCAACTTACTTCAAAGTTCTGTAATGATTTCAACAAATTGCTAAAAGACCCTGAGAATAGAGAGAAAAACTACAGAATCTCGATTACTTAAAAAATTAATCCGTTAGCATTTTTCTCATCCTAAAGACAAAAATTATGTTGCATCATGATAATGGTTTATCGCTATCAAGCAAAGACTTACACTGATCGAGAAATTCATCGCGGCATCCAAGAATAACGTCTCGCTTCGAGGTAGTTGAGGAACAATTGAAGAATGAAAAATTAGAAGGCAACGGCGAAAATGAAAGCACAAAAATACAAGGGTCTGGTAACTGTTTTTTAAAGTAAGGGGCTGAAAATTTAAGAAAGTCTTCGACAAAACACCTTAGCAGTTTTACGCTGACTGAGGAAATGCCAACGGACACGACTGATTTTGAACAGTATTCTTTTCCGAACCCTGAGTGATTCTTGTAACCGTAATTCTAGAAACTTCGGAAAACACGTGTGATATTAATGCTTAATTTTACTTACGCGGCCCCTTAATTAATATATGACAAATTTGTACGAATCACTTCTAAAGGACAGCCAAAACTTGGTAAATAATTAAAATCAAAGCAACCACCTGCTAATAAGACACGAAAAAAGTATGTCGGAGAGTTTTGGATAGCATGCCACTGATGAAAACTCAGATATAACAGCG
>NC_090888.1:67997543-68012543 GCF_036669925.1 Montipora capricornis | reverse complement strand
AGTTTCGGAGAAGGCAAAAAGAGGTTGGTGAACCGTTTCTCAAAAGAAATGCGAGCGTAGTTGTAAATTTAAAAGGAAGACATTTATTCGAAGCCTGGGCGTTAACACTAATGGTTGCGTTGCTAAAATAACGACTTGGCAAAGGTTTCAAAGTTAACAAAATAATGCCGCCCAGGACAATTATCGTTTAGTGACAAGTTTATTTCACCGTCAGGTTCTGTAGCTTTTTAGCCAGTCTTGACGACTGCTATTCCAGTCAAAATTGTATTGATAGGTTTAATTACGGGTTAGGGGGTCGGACTTCCTTCTTGTCTAGCTTTGTGATCGATGTCATTCAATTATTTTCAACTTCGTGCATTCAAACAAATTTGACCTTCAATATATAGAAGCCCGGAATGAAATCACTCTGCTCTTTCGAAAACCGAAGAGACGAGCAGACCTATTATCTAACATGTCAACAAGAAACGATTAGGTGACATTTCTTTATGGCGTCAGCTAAACTGATAACAAACATTGAATTTTCACTGCTCAATTTGAAATGAAAGGCGTTAAATTGATGCAACTATAGATGTTTAGGGAACTAGTTTCCCTTCGCAGTTTAAATTTACAATTTTCTTACAAACTAGTCGTCCTTTCATTTACAATAATTGTCCTTTCCCGTCGCCAAGCACTTTGTTTCTCGTGAAAGGCCTGTTTTTACAAAGTACCACTCAAATTCTATCAATCTGAGGTTCCTTACCGTGCGAGTCTCGTCCGTTTTCCAGTTTTAAGGTCTAGCGGATCAGTCTATTGACTTTTTCTCAATTCATTGTCAGCACTTGGTGGGGGGACTGCGGCAGCAAGAAACGTCTCGTTGAAACTTGATTGCGGTTTCCTTGCCGAGACATCCATCCAGTCACTAAAACCTGCTTAATTTCGACTCGATTATGCGTATTTGCATATTTTAGCGACAAACATCGAGCAATTCTTCAAATGAGAAAAGTAAGAGACAATTACCGAATGAATTCTGGAAGTTTTATGACAAGTCAGCAGAAGCTTGCAGTTTGCTGTCGACTGCAAACGCGAATCGTCATCCCTCCTTAATGAAATCCACAAGTTATTGGCAAACGTTAGTCAAAGATTTGTCACTTGTCAAAAATCAACGAACTTTTTTGCTTAATTGCTGCCGCAGCGAGTGAGCCTGAATCGAACGAGTGAGGCAGCTCTCTAATCAGCAGAAGATTACATTATAGGGGCTTGCAATCACTTTTTCTTACCAAACGCAAGGAATTGTGGTTATGCGCAGATGGGAGATTTAGGATGCGCAGTGGTATGCGCGAACGGAAATATTTTAGGATGCGCAGTGATAGGGCGCAAGGAATTGTGGTTATGCGCCAATGGATGATTTAGGATGCGCAGGATGCGCAGGGAACCATGTGCTTGCTTGTCTTAGCGAAGGAAGTAGAAGGTGAGTTGTTGTGCGTGTAACTTGCTCCCTTTTTGGTCTTTTTGCTTTAATTCTTCATATCTTTAATAACTTTACTTATGTAAAAGTTACCTTTGCTTTATTTCAGGGTCAAATTGCTGCTTGCAATACTTGTATTAAGTTCGAGGTAAGATTTTTTAACTTGCATCTCCAAGCACGCGTGCGTGTACTGTGCGCTTCACCGAAGTGAGTTCTTCGGTGCCTTCTTCGGCATATGAATTGCTCTTTACGCTTCTGTTACGAAAATACCGTTTGGTAATAAAACAAATATGTCTAATTGTAATTTATATTCATTTATATTCCGGCACAGTTCCTATCAACAGGGATATCAACTTTGACAAGGTTTTTGGCTACACGGTTTTCAAAAAACGCCATCGCAATCCCCTTAAATCTTCTTCAGTTTGGCCCATCCTTGGCTCCTTTTTTATTTAATGAGCGATTTAAGTTATCCTTCGATGTTTTAAGTGGTTATATTTTGCATCCCTTAATTTGGTGGCCAGTTCTCATTTCCTGACTGAAGATCTTGAAACGTGTTACAAACTTCACTCTTGCTTTAGCTTGCGTATAGCATTTAATTCACTGAAAGTAGTTTTTTGGTTATTTTTGCAAGGGAAATGATTGTTTCATTTTATCTTTTTTTCAGATTCCCATTGACAGATTTCCAAAGTGATTATTTCGACTATGTTATATCTACAACAAAATGTTGCTGTTAGGATGTATTCAATTTCAATTTAATTTTATTTAACTTACACAAAATATTATGTACATAAATACCCGGACGATCGTACTTCACTTAATCATGGTATGACTCCGGGGCTCAAACCATTTACAAAAATAGATGAGTTTGTCTTCAACTCAATGCATGTCGAGATTGCTTCGTCACGCGCATGCGCTGGGTTCCAATCCCGCTCTCAGCACGGGTTGGATTTTGGTGGTCCCGAATCCCAAATTCAACCCCATCCTGTTATGCAAATCGCCTTCGGGTTGCCTTCTGCCAGTTGAGATTCTTAAGCAGGTTCTCACGAACAATGTATTTTCACAAGTAACTGTCAACTTTATTGTCAAGGTTCTGTTAAGTGTGGTCATTTCACTGATGTTGATCTATCACTTTGCGGTCTTGCCCCAGTGCAGTCACAAATGGATTTATATTTAGATACACTTTGCGCGCGAAACAATCAAAGGGCCGCCAATTTTAACCTATCAAACGAAGCCATGTCACCCGTGGCTGCTTCTTCCATGTTTTTTTTTTTTTCAGGGACACGACAACTGATTTTCGCGGGAACGGGTATTCTGAGAAATGACTCATTTATGACAAGGCTGGGGAGGCCACCCACTCTTGCCTAATTCACTCTTGTTGCGTTACACTTAAAAAACGACTTAGTACTTAGTATTTACATGTGATAAGGCTTTGCATGCAGCACATTAAAAACCTCTTTCTCGCAATTTGATACCGTGCAGCCGCAGTATAACTGAAACGCTCTTTGATTCCCCGGCTCTCTTACCCTAGTGACTAGTCATTAAGTAATTTAGCTGCATATTTATCAGTCTGGTAATTTTGCTTTCAAAATTGGAAAGACTGAATATAAATATTAATTTTGTTTACTTCAGTAGTTCTTAAAGAGCGAAACGTGCCTTCTACTGAAGTCCGGTAATTGCTCCAAACGAGCATTAATTTCAGAGAGACGTAGTAACTTCTTTTAAGGAAACAATCGTCCAGGAGAACCTAGCGAGTAACTAAGAGCGACAAACAATTCTTCAGCTGGAAAAGGACGACAAACTAGAATAACGTCCCAGACTGATAGCTCAGTTCACTGCCGGGCGAGCAAGAAAACGGAGGAACAACTACACTTAACTTTGTCCTGTCAACGAAATACAGCCATACGTTAAACGCAGGCAAGTTTTATTGACGTGTTAAAATTAAATTTTCAGCTTTTACTTTGAAGGTCTTGAAGAAGGTTTGACCTTCGGTTGACCACTCGTCTCGCTCATCCACTTTTCTTCTAAGAGGCTTTGCAAAAAAGTATTTGTTTTAATGCTGGCAGGTACTTAGTGTGAGAAAGATTCAGAACTTTATAGGCCCTCCCTATTAGGCATTACTGCTTAAGAGCCCTTAACTGTTAATTTCCATAATGTGTATAATGATTTTGTTGACTATGGCGGCCTTTTTCCCTAAATAAGCAAAAACCTTAGGAAATATTTTCTCAGTGTGCGTTGCAATCTTTGCCTCCTTTTTCGTTTGACTTTTTATTCCTTTGTCAAAAATTTAGCCAGTTTGGTTAGGTCAAGGTAATTGTTTACAATACTCGTCGAGAGTCGTCAAAAACCATTTGGCCGGTGCAGGCAGCAGCTGTCAAGGAACGCTGACATTTCACGACAATGCGATGTTAAGCAATAAACATGCGATCATGTATTCAGTTAAGAGATAAATTTGCGGATTTTTTTTTTAAAGATCTGAATGTGAAGCTCTATATGCAGCAGATATTTGCGTAAGCCTCGTTGCAGTAAATGCATGCAAAACTCAGTTCTTAGCGGTTGTGGTTCACAGGTGGCGGTTGAGTATGCAAGATGCCAATTTTTTCTTGCAAATTGGGAACTGACTTCAGTACGGGTATGTATTCCTCGACAAAACACAGTTTAACGCGAAAAGATTTGTTTGTCACTTTCATCCCGGCGAAGAGACCACAAAACAGCAGGAACACAGAACTGAATAAAGTTCCAAAAATCGTTGCCTTTATTCCTGCCAGTTGAAAAAAAAAACACTTCTGATGTAATCGCCCAAGGCGTCATGAATAGCAAAATATCTGTTTATGAGCCATCATTGGAGATCGAAGAGACCGCATACTGCGGGGTCTAAGGCAAACTCAAACGAGTCCCGCTCTTCTTGCCGACTTCAGACATTATTTCGTTGCCCTTTGTGTTTTTTAAAGTTTTCCCTCGCCCACTATAAGGCCCTCACTTTATAAGGATGTTTGCGACATGAGGCTAAGGTCTATTTAATTATTCAGGATAAATTTTTTAATCTGTTTTCGACAATATCGTCTCTTAGTGCGTTTTAAAGAGTGCTTTAATTTGTGCTACTTATCAAAGTGTATTTTTCGATTCCGTAATACTTTGATTCACATGAGAAATCATTTGCGTTCTGTTTCCATGCTGAATCCAGTAGCATTATGCTTTCTCTATACTTATGGTTTCCTCCATTAATTTAGCTTTGTCACCTGTTTACGAATAAATGCATTAAAGATAATTAACAGTAAATCTTTGCTAAGCATGATGTTCAGAGATTGCGCTTGAATTTTCAAATGTCATTTCCATTCAATTTATGAGAAATGGCTTTTATTTTAGTAAACTTACGGTCCTCACAGAAGCTATATTGTTTTCAGGAAATGTTTACCCGTTTTAGCTCACTCAAAGATTTTTAAGAGTGCTTTAGAGTCATCTTTGTGCGTCGTAAGAAACTTTTCGGGAAACCGAATGTATCGGCCGGCACCTATGCCTTAACGAGACTGGTTATAGCCAATTCATATCCAACGTGCGCTCATGGCCGGAATAATAGTTAACTAAACTATGAATGAACTATCTAGTTTTGATATATGAAGCTATTTAACAGCGATTCCTACTTTGAAATATTTTAAAACTAGCTGCACTTTCCCCTGTAATGCCACTTTAAATTATAATTTCTCTCCTTTAGTCTTCTAAAGTTGGTCAGTTTGCCGGCTACTAGCAAAAGAGCAGAATATTCTTTTTTCTGAGCGAGTGAATCATACCACTGCAGGCCAATTCTTTCCTTTTCGTTAAACAAGCCATAAGCGTCTACTTGCATGCTCACATTTTATATCCTGAAAGAAATAATATTTTTCTCTTTTCTTATCCAGTCAGTAGGTTTTCAAAGGTAAAATATACTCGACTCACAATAAATACTCAATGCCCGATTCTGATCAGCCTGCGTATAGACAAAAGAGTATAGTTGAAAAGCTTTTCGGCCGGGAGAGCACTTCTAGCATTCTACCGACTCGGGATTTCGAGACAAGAGAGCTAGAAAATCAAAGCAAAGTTTGTGGACTGAAGTGCAAACATTAACTAAACATTTTCCCTCAAATTTTGATATTGGGGAAACATGTAACATCGAAATAACCAATGAGAGCGCACGATGGAGGATACCTAAACTTCGAGCCAGGATTCGAGCTAGGATCAGAGCCAGGATTCCAGCCAGGATTCGAGCTAAGATGAGCTTTCTCCGCTATTTATTCTCGAATCTCTCGGTTAGGTTAAGTCTCGAATCGGTTAGGTTAGGTCTATTTAGGTTGGTTCTAGTCTAGTTAGGTCTAGTTAGGGTTAGGGTAGCTCTCGGTTAGGTTAGGTTAGGTCTCGGTTAGGTCTCGAATCCTGGCTCGGATCCTAGCTCGGATCCTGGCTCGAATCCTGGCTAGGATCCTGGCTCGGATCCTGGCTTGGATCTTAGCTCGGATCCTGGTCGAATCCTGGATCTATTCTTAGTTTATCTCCGCACGATGTGGTGGAAAAAATCCATAATTTTTTAATGGGAAAATTAATCCAAGTTGGTACATTTTGGCTCTCCGAAATATAGCAAGGCGCCATGGGAACGTGAATTTTGCATAAAGCGGCAAATTTCTGGGAAAAGTTAATTGAATACTCTCCATCATGATGGTCGTTTGCAGATTTGTTTGGTATCGATTTTTATCATAAAATGGTATAGAACATCTTAACAAAGTTCCGCTTTTCTAGCGATTACGTACTCAAAGGTTTAAAAGTCGAGGCTAGATTTTGAAATTATAAAACAAAACCTTGCCTGGTGCGATGACTCTTGATTTTAGGGTATACGACTACATGTCAATCAAAAACAGGATATCGGCGTTCTTCCCTCTCTTCTTCTTCTTCTTCTTCTTATTATTATTATTATTATTATTTAATATTATGAACTGTAAGGCTTTAAGCAATGGCAGATCTTATACCGACATTATCTTCACGAAGGAGCAAGTCACGCCCACGACTAAGGGTCCTTAGATCACTTAACCTTCTCACATATCCAACACCTTCCTGAGAATCCTTGCTTTGCCTTGCAAAGTTATCTTCTGTAACAGCCCTATTCCTATGGTAATCCCCAGCCATTCATCAAGTTTCCTCGTCAGAATGCTTCCAATGCACCAACAACAATAGGTTTTACCTCTCCTTTTTTGACTCCCTATACCTTTGACAGTTTCATTTTCAGGTCTCGGACGTATTTTTTTAACTTTTCCAGAGCTTGCATGTTTGTTTTTTTTTTCCAGCTTTTCTTTACGTACATTGCTTGAGTTGTCGGTGGCTTGTGGTGTTCTCTCATTAAGACTTTTGATTAAAATGATCTTTTTTGTTAATCACAAGTCTTAATGAGCCGTCCTTTTTCTCTTCATTTGCCAGCCTGTTTAACCAGTAACTTCTGATGATTTTGATAATGATTTTCACTTCTGCAAGTGACTCTATTGTTTTTCTATAGTTTCGGAGTGAGGCTTAGAGAAACCATCATCATCATTATCATCATCGCGTAGCCAGTGGTACGTAATCAAGACGAACTCGTGGACTACGAGCAGTACTTCGGAAAGGTAGCCAGAACACTTCATCACGACTGAAAAAGCAAACACCGACCACACGAAAGCATAAGCAAACCAAACGGTGATTTTGTAAGGCAATTGCTTTAGCGTGTCTCTGAACCCTGGTAGCCTGCACAAAGGCTCTCCGTTCGTCGAATGGCGTCATCAGCAGCTGCCGGATTCCCCGAAAAACTTTAAATAACAATGACCACAACCAAGGTTTTTTGAACCCGCGAGACTGAGCACCTCCAGCAAAATATTGTTTTAACGAAAACCGCTGGTCAGAAACCTGGTTCTGGTCATTGCTGTCTAAGGTCTTCCGGATTCCCCAGCCGTTGACCGCGCGCCATTATACGCAGAGAGAGCCTGTGTGCAGGCTAGAACCCTAAAGTCGCACTAGAGGACAAAAGTGTTTACTTATGTCAAAAATCTGTCATCACAAAGAAAAACCAAGTGCGACCAGTTTGTTCACCAAAGGACAAAAATTGGTTGCAGACGGACAAACTTCATAGATGCCGTCGACTACCTCTGGAGCACGCCAAACTGAGACAAATCTTGGAAAACGAAAGCGAGGGTGTTTTGTTTCGGAAATGATTTGACAGGTGATATGTAGCAGAGACTCTATGAAGAACCAGGAAACAGAAGAAAAAAATTATAGCAAGAATTCTTCTTGGTAACATATTTTGAGATCCCTCTTGTCGCGGTTTTGTGGATGAAAACAGCAAGTAAAGGTGCATGGCTTTGCGGGAAATCGCACGGCGCTCACAGCATGGCGTGGTGTTTTGTTCACAGATATTGTTCTCAAATGCGACTGTAGCTTTCCAGACAATTTTTTTGTCACTGGCCGATTTCGAGTCGGATTTGTCTAGAACTAATCTGAAATTGTCCTCTAGTGTGACTTGGCCCTATAATTACAAATAATAATAAATTAACCGTAATGCCAAGTTCCGACAAGCAACTACCGCCTAATTGATTTGCAGACATGACTTGCTGGATGGCTACCCCCGACAATCGACGAGGCTAACAAATGACCTTGAGTCAACTGGTTGTCGTGACCACACCTATCTTTAAAAAACTGCAAAATTTAGCATTCCGAACTACTAAACAGTAGATTAACTTTGCGTTGTGAAGGGTGTTTTTAATTACATTCAAATACACAATGCCATCTAGTAAAACCGAACTGAAGTGTAAAAACGTGAAGCTGTGAGACATTACGTAGCATCTCTCATTGACTGTTATCTGTTTAAGATATCAAATTGGACAGAAATGACTCACTTTGAAGGTGTCTTATTTTTCAACTGATAAAACCTATGCAAGGGGTCGATTTCTATGAAGTCTCTAGGGGACTGGATTACCAAACTAGTTTAGGTCTGTGCGCGTGGATAATTACATAATCCTAGTGCTTCGTATTTCTTCAAAAAGGTATGTTTCTGGCTTGTTCCTCATTGGCTGATAAATGAACAAACGGGCGTCTTAATTAAACACCTATGCAGCACCAAAAGAAAGGTGTTGAAACTTACCTGTCAGTTGTCACTGTGCCGCGTTTCGAACCCAGACCAGCACGGATTTGATCACCATACATTTCAAGAGAATTTAAGTTCAGATCTTAAATTTCACTCATCCAGAGGTGCATTAGTCTCCCTCGCAGCCGTGTTTTGGATGTCACGCAACGAGCGTTGCGTGACATCCAAAAAACGGCTGCAAAGGAGACTAGAGGTGCATTGCAATTGCTTGATCCAAAATCAGAGCATAGCACGGGATTCTCGTGAAAGGCAAAGTTTATCCTGGAAAATTCTACAAATTCTTTTGAGACGAAATCCTCCTGACTCTAGGTGAGTGCTCGAATTCTCAAGAAATTTAACCACATCACAGGGACACCCAACGATAATGTTCGGTGAAATATGTGTTTGGAAGAGTCAAACTGTTCTAAGAATTTCGGTTTACTGTTGCCGAACAGATATGGATTTCTTTACCAAAACATGACCTAAAAGATTCGCAAAGAGGGAAAAGTAGTCCCTTGTGTTTTGGGAAAGGATATTTTTGTAATTTTTGGCACTTAAAAAGGTCACCTAGCAATTGCATGGTTCGCTAGGAGGTTTTTAGAAGGTAACGTTCAGCTAGCGATTTCTGAAATGAAGATAGCATTTCCTAAAAATTTGGACACTTCAATTTTCACCTAAGATATCCGAACAGCTCAAATTCTTCTCTAGGTGGTAAAAACATCTCTTTAGACAGTCTCCTAGAAATGTCTCTCAAATGCTTTTGGCTTAATTGCTAGTTGGGTACCCTTGGCACCCGGCCTTGACATCAGTTGTGATTATGATAGCGTAGCGTAATCAGTTCCAAAAGCGGCGTGAGTTGGATATTGTACACGATTGCAGTGCTTGTGTACATGTTCTATCGATTCACCAGGTTTGTTTAAAACTTAACAATGACTTAAATCTTAACTCACGGCAGCTTGGAAGTGGTTCGGTAATGGTCAGGTTTTTTTTGTTAAGAGTCGACACACAGCTGCGGCTTGCAGGATCGTGATTCTCGCGAAGGAGTTTTTTCTCGTCTGAGGACATTAAATAAGCACCGAATCCCTTCCTCAAAAGCAGTAACCGTACACTCGTTATACTTTAGTATGGTTTCTTTTATCTATGCAACGCACAAGTGGTTGCGTCATATGTTTCGTAGTTATTTTCAGTATTCTGCCTTCTTCGTGAACAGTTATCATCAAATGATTACTAAACGTTTTTGAGTTTAAATAATTCCTTATTAAGACTAGAAGGGTTTTGTTACTCAGAGCATTCATTACAGGCAATAATCCTGTTTAAGATCATTCCTATTCTTATTTAAATATCGACCAGCAAGGAAACAAAAGCTCCATTCATTCCAGGAGCCCGCAAGACGTAGACGAGACGTGCATCCATAGATCTCATTGATTGCGTGTACTCAAGTCTCTCAACTTTTTGTCAAAAATGACCACTTTTTCTCCGTCTTCCGAATCCGAAATCATTCGAGGTTAAAGGTAATTTGGAGGACAGCAATGTACCGAGCATTTGGTAATAGCAGTCTTGTCAATCATCTTTGAATAACAATAATGTAATGTGTCAGGTTTTGTTAAGCCACCCTAAATGATTGCAACAAACTTTACCCTCAGCTCCGATTTTGAAAATTGACTAATTAATGACTAAAAGCAAAGTAAAATGAGAAATGAATAAGTAAATTTATAGTCTCGCGGTTCAGTATTGGCAGAGAGGTACTTCTAAATCTTGATAGCTATCGCACTGCGTAAAAAGGAGCCGACAAAAATCATTTCCTCCAATCGGCAAAATATCCCTTGATAATGGTGTCTGGGAGCTCGAAATAAATCCGACATCGGTTTTTCGCCTAAAAAACATTGGCAAAATCTTGGATCCTGTTATCAGATTCAATTGCTAATACCTCGATCCTTCCATTTTTTAATGTATAGGCTAGAAGCCAGTCGCAATAATTTATAATTAATTTAGTCTTAGGACTTTCCTGGAAACGCTTTTTGCCTACCAGGCCCAAATCTAATTACAATTTGGAAGAATAAGGGATTAAAAAGACATTTTTTAAAAATGGATTTTGAGTTTTTAATGTCCGTCTTTAATTAGAAAAGTGGTCGGTATGACTAGTTGGGATTCTTTTACCAAAATTATAATTGTACATTTAGATTATGTATTTTTAACAGTGGTACTGCCGAAACCGGGGGAAGGATCTGTATTATTTGTTTTTGCGGCTGTTTGATAAGAATAAAAGCAATAGTGGACGAATGAAATAATCAGATTTCATCTTTAACGAAGGTTATCAGAGAAATTCAGTTGGAATTTGCTATCTGCTTTCTTCTTGGGCCTACCAAGGTATGTCCAGTTCTGTCTTTACAATTTTTTCTTATCTTATTTCCTTTTAGCTACATAACTTCTAAAAATCTAGTATTTCGTGATAGGCTTTCTGACCGGTTTGCATCAGCTGTGCTCTTAATCCAAATGTGATCCATATCATTTTGTACTTAAAAATATATATATAATTTCAAGCCGAAAGTTTCCATCTTATTAGCTAGGGAAATTGCTCTTTATGCTGTCGTCTGTTGGTACATCCCGCAGGTAAGGCAAAAAATAAATAGGGGCTTCTTTGCGATTCGTTTATATCACTGAACATCTGATGATGTGACATTTCTGAAAGAAAGGAGTATCTAAGTTCCTGTTGCATCTTCAAGTTTTGTGATCAAGGAATGCATCTCTTAAAAGTTCTTCATTAAGCAGCTGTTTTCTACAGCCCACGCTCGATAAAGCAAAATTCTGATCTCTATTCCAAGGCTTTCAATGTTCTTTCGTTCTAAAGGAGAAAGCTCGGAAAGTAGAAGCCTTATGGACACGTCTGAATATTGAAAAATCCAACGTACTCCAAAAAAAATGTTGTCCTGATAGTTTTTATGCCAACCTTTCTGGAACGGTGTACTGTAATGAGTTCAGACGCATGCACAGACCTTCTTTCCAAAGCAATAAAGGTAGATTATAGTGAGATTAAAGAGGTTACGTTACGTTATTTTACGGTGTTTAGGAGAAATCTTTAGTTATCTCGAGTTAAAAACTCGAAAATGGTAATGTGGAATTCCTTGACTCATAAAAGTATCGTTACATCACAAACAAGATGATTCTGACCAAAAACGAGCTTCATCTAGGCGATTTGCCATAAACCTGAAAAATGTCGGGCAGACTTTTTTCAAGATTACCCAAATGCAGTGCGTTACTCTCAATCTTGTCCATTTGTGTCCATCCATGCTTCTCTTTCCTTTTGATGTGTTTCTTTTATGTTGTTCAACAGTTTCAACTGGTTATTGCAATTATGTTTCATTCTAACTAAAGTTTTGGGCAGTTTGGGTGTCATGAAATTACATGCATCATTTTGTGTGACAAAGCCCCTTTAAAATGCACTGGAATTTGACAAAGCTTCAAATAAAGAGGAAAGAAAGAACAATGTTTATTCCTGTGGCTTTCAAGGCTTGAAGCTTGCGGGGATATAAAGAAAGTGAAATTCCAATTAAACGACCCAGCGGTGGAAATTTCAATCGCAAGGGCACAACCAGTTGCTTCAGTAGTGGTTTCTAAGAAAGCAACCCGGGATGAATTTGAGGTCACTGACAACCAAAGACACATTTAACCAATCATCAAAGACAAACTGTTAGGTTAATTTAACAAGATCGAAAAACCCTATTCAAGTCATTTTCCCCCAACACCTTCAAAACCCACTTTTTTCGCTTGCGTCATCCTGCCCCTAACTGAACAAACGTTTCGCGAAAAATAGCTTATGGAACTCGCCGGTCAAGGGTTCAAACCTTCATAGCGTCAAAAAGCTTCGAGGGGAATAAAAAGATGCAATAACGAAAAGGTTATAGAATCGTTCTTAACACAGTGAATTCTCCAAAATGACAGTGTTAATGTTGCGTTTATTTTCTTTTTAGATTCCTTCAGCGAGGTAGATTTGACAAAGATCATGTTACCCCTTCTCTTATTCGCTTTTTCTCTCTTGGAGTTTTCTCCGCAAACCAACGCCATATTTCTTCCTTACTGGTCGAAAAGAAACCACTCGGATACGGCATTTCATATACCCTTCTATGCTCTCGAACTGAAAGGCTCCAAAAAAAATCTCCAGAGATGCAGTACTACACAGACTTGGCGAAGAATTTTTCTTTAGATTATCGCTGCGAAAAAGGACTGGCGGTCTCAATTGCTTGGCATCCCTACTCGCCTTACACTATCCTTTATCAAACCAAAATAAAGGAGACTCTGGTTTGACCGTAGATGGAATGTTCTCTGGGATTCTAAAGGCTGCTTTGTCAAGCTGTTGCCACAAAGATACTAAAGTTCTGTTTGGTAAATTTCTGAAGTCTGTGCGGAATGCTGAGAATCATATTGAAGACGACACCTTTGATTTCACGTTTCCACTTTATGGATATGATTCATCTGCCAACTCATTTAGGTAAGACAAATTAAAAACTTGAAAACGAAGTACTAAAGTTCTGTTAACTCTAAAACGCAAACACGCGCAGACGCAAGCAAAAAAACAAGAACAAGTGTTTACACAATTGTTTCGGGTGTAGATGAAAGAGAGAGAGAGAAGGCGTTTGCATTTGCCTTTTAAACCGAACTGACGCAAACCCGAATCCCTAAACCAAACCAAAGGGAGAACATCACGCAAGAGTAGTCTCTGTAAATGTCCTTACGTTCATTTTAAGTTTTTAAGCAATCTTGTTACCGACGCACTGGGAACGAGATGGCGGGCCGTTGCCGTTGCCCAGCAGAACGAAAGCGGGTCGCTCTGGAATAATCCAAAACCGGAACCAGAAAACTCTGTTTCCGGTTGAATAACTACGCGTGCGTGAACGGTCTTCTGCCTATGCATGGAAAGTCAATCTTTTAGAAATATGGTGTATTCCTCTAAAGTAAAGCACTTCCATGACGCATTGGACTACGCTCTCGAGAGGTTAGGAAAAGCTAAACTTTTTCGAAAGAAAGCTTAGAATAGCTTCTGGAGCATAAAACTCTGCAAACAATTTGTCATTTTTCCCGCGAAAACTAACATCCGGTTAAATGGTAGCAAATGAAACCGTTTTCCGACAGGCAATCAAATATGGTCTTTTTGGATTTGACAATAGTCTTCTTTCCCGACCTCTGGTCAAGGGAACGATGACACTGGAAATGAGATTGGTTTTTAAGTGGAAAGCACATCTGTAATCTTACTTTTACGATCATCTTCGACCCCATAAAAAAAATGCCGTGAAAGTTCCCCCAGTTGCCTTAGCCAGCAATTCATAATTCTCGTGTAAAAGAAGTGCTCCCATCTAAGGAACGCAAATGCAAAACGTTATATCCAGGAAGAAAGCTCCATTTTGCGTGAGACAAATTAAACTTGGCCATAAGATCGATAACATCAGCATTACTTCCGCTGGAACAGCTTTCTGTGCTTTTGTTTAGTTAACTAACAACAGAGAGGAGCAATGTACGTTGGCGCAGTTATGGGTTCCATTCCCAGACTTGGGTTGTGGTTGTGGGTCGATTTTGTTGGTCTCTGTTCTGCTCCGAGAGGGATTTTTCGACCGGGTACACCGGTTTTTCCATCTCCTCAAAAACCAACCGATAATTTGATATGAAATGAGTTGATTAGTGATTAGTGTACAGGGTCCCCAATGTATGCCGCAGCTCTAAATACACTTGGCACTTAAGTAAGTACCATAATAATAATAATAATAATAATAATAATAATAATAATAATAATAAATTTAATAATAATAATAATAATAATAATATTATTATTATTATTATTATTGTTACGCAAGAAAAGCTCTGTTACCCCGCTATTAATTGCGTCATAAAAGGCAAAGAAAACAAATTTTCAAATCGTTGACTTTTCTCTTCATTCCCAAGGGACCGGGCATTCATTGGCGTAGTGACTGCACCTCGAGTCATCCTTTTGGTTCACAATGAACAACAAGACAAAACCAGGACTCACATTCTGATCTCAACGGTAGCCAATGCCTGGCCAATGCTGGTTTTCATTTTAGTTACAGCCTCACTGTCAGGAATTATCATTTGGTTCTTGGTGAGTTTCATTACCCTTTGAAACTTGGGTCGCTCTTAACTTATCGTTGAATTTGCGTCTGATTTTGGGAATGATAGTTCGGGAATTTCTGTTCGCTCACTTTTTCAGAGGCAACCTCTCCGACTCCTATATTTCTGACATTTAACCCGTGGTCTTGATACATGGCTATTTTAAGAAAGACACCTGACTGGTTAGTTGTAATTGATTATTGACTGCGCGACCATCAGTAGGCACGAGACCAAAATAACTTTCACAGCATGCCTCGAAGCTAAAGAAAGATTGAGGGTATGGGAATGTGTTCTATCCCGTCACCCTCTCTTGCGTTAAATCACAAATTTCCAC
>NC_090888.1:67987543-67990043 GCF_036669925.1 Montipora capricornis | reverse complement strand
AAAAACCTCTCCGAGCAGAGTAGAGAACAAACAAACTCAGCCTATATATGGCACCGAAGCCGGGAATCGATCCCGGAGCGAGTGCTCTAACTACTGCGCTATCCCTGCTCCTCGATCTTTGCATTTGTTCATGAACGGAAGCTTCATCGATCTGTGGCTGGATTGTTTCCATTAAGGGAGTGATCAGTGCCGGCTGTTAGACAAGAAAATAGTGCTCAATAATCGAGTGTAGGTCCCAGGGGATCTGTTTGAGGGCCAATGGACTGTTTTCACATAGTGACATAACTTCGGTCATGTTGATGTACGCGACTAATCCTTGGCGACTTGAACACTCTTGCATGCAAACTTCCGAGGATGGCTGCGTGTTGTCTGTTGTAACCCCATCCTGGCTCTCGTTAGTTGATGAAAAATTGATCTGAAAAAACATTGAATGCCAAAAACCCTTTCGCGTTTATTTCTCTGAGACTTGACATTCTGTTACAACTATTTTTGGTTCCGCTTCAACAGGAAAATGTAGCATTTTAAATAACCTTTAAAAGAACAGAATACAACAAGAGATAAGTATTCTTTCTGTTTCCATTGTAACCAACAACAAAGCTTTCTATTAGGGTTTCTAAACTTTTAATGCTATAATATTTATTTAAGTCCTTCCCGCTGATATATTTATACCACGTGATCTTATCGCCAGTACCTGTCTTCGATCATTAGTCCACATTGAAGACGGTTGCGTTACAAACCCTGCGTGTTATTGATTACCGCCTGACTGCGCAAAGGTGACTGTCAATCACTCCCACCTTGAGTACTTCAACTAAATATCTCAAAGTTCCTTTGGATTTCTTTATCAGTTTTTCCTCACGTGATGAAAATGACGGAAGCTCTCCTGAAGCACGAAATAGATGGAGCATTGGTTGATAACTACGTTTTAACCCATTCTCTTAACCTCATTCAAGAAGCACCAATCAGGATCGAAAGATACGTCGATCAACGAATCACCTACGGAGTTGTGTTGGCAAAGAATTCCTCAAAGCTGGAAAAGTGTCTTCGAAAGTTCCTGCGCAACCATCCCCAAGAGGTGTTTGAAATCATAGCCTCAAACCTTGTCCCTCTCAAGGTAAGGTTGAACCTGTTACGATTTCTTAGAATTGCTTGAGCAAATCGATCACAGTTATATCTTCTTTCTCAGAACATGTCTTTCAGGTAAAGGGTTTTTTGTTAATTATATCAAGATAGGGTTTGAACCAGAACGACACTGTCTAAAATACTTGTTCAACTTGATCACCTTCAATTCCTAAGATCATGTATTCTAGAAAATGTTCTTTTTGTTTATTGTGAATATACCATTTTCTCCTCTAACATGTCATTTGGGCGGCCATGTTCTGATGTTTTTGCCCTTAGCAAAGAAAGCGCAGCAATTCTTCTCCAAGGAAACAATTTCTTTTGTAGAGGTGGACTGGTTTTGAACCTCTGGAAACTTCAAAATCGAAAACGGTTACATCGGGCTTCATGTGAACTTGACATGATCATATACAATGTTTTGTCGTCGGTTCACAACTGAGTTTTGAATAAATTAATCGAAACTTT
Source organism: Montipora capricornis (assembly GCF_036669925.1). NCBI lineage: Eukaryota > Metazoa > Cnidaria > Anthozoa > Scleractinia > Acroporidae > Montipora > Montipora capricornis. The sequence goes on along the minus strand of NC_090888.1, from coordinate 67,988,462 downwards.
TGATTGGCTGCTTTTCAGAAAAAGGTTGGTTTGTGCATGGTGAGTGCAAAGACAGCGAACAAAATATAAAACAAAGAAACTCGTCGAGTTTCATAACCATCTCCATATACAGACCTAGCTAATCGGCTTACTCAATGTTGTACCCAATTCAGACCCTTTAGAAATAAAACGTTTGTTCCAGTTATTTCCATATCGTTTAAATATGAATGCTACATCATGCAAATACAATACACAAAGAATCTTAATCCTGGGAGATTTGAATTGGGTACAGCATTGAGTTAGCCGATTAGGTCTATTGACAATGATTTAAACCAGTAATTCGGTGTTGTTAAACGTAATATTAAGTTATCACTTTAGCCAGGAGCTAAAGCCTCCCCCATACAAGCCCTATGAGTCAACCTTTGCCCGTATCTTTCTATTTTAAGAACGCCTTCGAGTTGTTCGGCACTGCACGCGCTGTTTAAAATAGCCAATCAGAATAAAGTCATTGTCTAACGAAGACAAAAGTAGCAAAAGCAATATGCAAATTGTGCGAATTGATGTAAATTAATGTAAATGTCAGTCTCCTGCTGAAGGGTTGGTTCTCAAAATAGAAAGATACGGGCAAAGGTTGACTCAAGGATATAATGCATTGGGAGGCTCCTAGTCATGGCTTCCTGCTTCAGCTAATCACAAAACGTGCTGACACCGCAGTTAGCCAATCATACATGAAGCCTGCGCAAAGGCGAGGGAATACGCGGAAAAGCAAGAGCGAGCAAGTCATGTGACTCACGCCTTGTTTGCTTTCACTGATTGGCTGAGAATGCAACGCGATGTTTTGAAATCAATCACACTCAATCGAAAACCGCTCTAATACTGTGGACCAGAGTTCAAAATCGTGTAGTGAGATAGTCGTTTCCGCTCTGACAATCAAAAAATC
>NC_090888.1:67967543-67980043 GCF_036669925.1 Montipora capricornis | reverse complement strand
AGCACTTGCTAAATTCGGTTTTCTCCACATAGTTTTAAGCTGCGAAAAAATATCCCTGCATTAGCAAGCTATAATGATAGGAAACCCGAGTATCTGGAGATGCGCAGAACGCATGCGCAATAACAATAGCAGGCACTGTCCTTAAGGAGAGGGGAAAACCGGAGTACTCGGAGAAAAACCTCTCAGTACAGAAATCTGGTTTTATCAACAGAGTTGATAATGTAAATTGGCCACCGTACAGAGATTCTAAAAGCTGACGTTTCGAGCGTTAGCCCTTCGTCCTTTGGATTCGCTCTGACGAAGGGCTAACGCTCGAAACGTCAGCTTTTAGAATCTCTGTACGGTGGCCAATTTACATTATCAACTCCGTTGATAAAACCAAATTTTTGTATACTACTTCCCCACCGACGCAGCGCCACAGTTTCTTTAGAAACTACCCCTTCTCTCAGTACAGAGCAGAGAATCAACAAATTCCCCCCCCCCCCCCTCCTTCCCTGGTCCCTGCTACAGTCACTTACCAGCAATATATTTCTTCAGAGCAAACTCGTACACTAAACCAGCAATGGAAAGGAAACCTAAAATGGCAACTCCACAGTACTCTATCAACTTAAATGTTCCTTCTTCATACACGAAATATCTTTTTTTTTTAGATATCATATATTTGTACTACGGAGTTCAAATGGATTTTTCAGGCTTCTCTCTCGACTTCATAAGTTATATGATCTCTTTAAAATAAATCATAGCAACTTTTAAGGGTTTCAAATGCTGAGCAATTCGTTGGAAGACTTTTCGAGGGTAGTTTTCGGCATAACGACTCGCACAGGCCTCCATACGTGAAGAATTTCTCGCCAAAGCCATGCCGTACATCACTGGGTGCTTGATTGTGCGCTCAACTCTGAGTCCCGGATGATCCTTGATCAGCTCTAAGTGCGGGGTTATCATAACACTATCAAAAAATGCGCCATCTATCTCCGACTTTAGCAAAGCCGCCGTTATGTCGTATACATGTGGAAAGACTGAAAAAAGATAGATAAAGAGTTTTCATTAAACGAAATGCCAATTTTTCAATAAACGTGGATTCCCTGACTCCGCTGTCACCACAGGCAAACATCATGCCCAAGAAATCGATCGAGGAACCGCAATACAAAGGTCACAGAACGAAGAAACCAACAGAATTCCATTCACCCTCACCAACCATCCACAAAACCTTGCAGTCAAAAATTTAATTCTCAAAAACTTTATAATTTTCCGCAGTGATCCCGAAACTAAACATATATTTCCTCTACCACCATTCATTTCATTCAAACGCGACAAAAACATAGGTAACTTTCTAGTTAGGAGCGCACACGATGCAAAACGTTTTCTTTTATTTGTAACATGGTTAAGATGTCTGGACCGCATCGACCGGTTAAAATCACTGACCAGTTTACATGCATGTCCGCCAATCTTATCCCTGTTTCGCCTATGTAGGTCTTCTTGCATAGTGTGCAGGTTATGCAATAGATGACATTTGCGGAGACCTACGAACACCTACGAACGCCTACACCTACGAGATGTACGAGATGTAGGAAAAAACGACACAGATGCATCAAAACCAGTTGCGCGGTATTTTAATCTTCCCAATCACTCCTACCACAACATGACAATTTGCAGTCTATCTTTAACCACGGGAACACAGACAGCAGTTAGAATATGGAACAAAAATTCATCTTTCAACTAGGTACTCTATCCTCACGGAATCAATGAACGCCTCTCATTACATTAATTTATTCACAAATTCATGTTACCATATTTCCCCCAAGGTCAAAGCTCTTCCACACCTGCATAAAAACCAACAACATCCACAATTCCTCTATTCGCTCTGACGAAGGGCCAACCCTCGAAACGTCAGCTTTCCAAATCTTTCACGCTGGTAATTCGGCCTTTATTGACTTCTTTAATAAAACCAAATCATATGTTTTCCTAATCCTAACCTGACCCTATTTTTCTCTAGCTTTAATTTAGGCTCCAAACAAGTTTCCTCAATTCATCTGAGTGAATATTCAACCTAGGTAAAATGAGGATCACCAATTTAATCTGTAAAAACGGATTCAACCTGAGACCGGGTTTTACCTGCAACATATACACCTTGCAATTGGGCAACTTTATGTACACCTACTGGCAAATGTCCACCCTTCATGTTCACCGTTAGCAAACAAAATGGTTTTACTGAAAAATTCAAATACATTCCTATTATACAAGAAATTGTAAGACCTTCCAATTACTTTACTGCAGAACTAATACTAAACAATTTTTCGCGCTTTTTATGAAGCTCATAAGTTTTAACAATTCTCCTAATTCCGATGTTGTTTCTGCCAACTCTCTGGCCTACTTTTAAGAAAAGACTTCAAGCTATTTCATTTGCAAGAATTATTAATGTATAACGCAGTTGTTTCTTGTTTCCTCCGAAATTCATGTCCGTTGAAGATTTGTAGTATAAACTGTCTACTTTTTGGCCTTTTATCCTATTTCATCTCTTCCAGTTTCCAACCCTCTAATTATCTCAGTCGTTCGTCAGTTAGAATAGATCCATTCTAGATCATGTTACTTAGGAGGTCTTGCCCAAGTTCGTTCAGACGGTAGCGCGTCTCTAGTATAAAAACGGACAATGATTCGGATAAAAAAATTTGGTTTTATCAACGGAGTTGATAATGTAAATTGGCCACCGTACAGAGATTCTCAAAGCAGACGTTTCGAGCTTTAGCCCTTCTTCAGAGGGAATCGATGGATTATTGGTTACGTGTATATTTAATAGTAGAGTAGGAGCTACGCTATTGGTGGTAACATGGCAACGTGAAAAATAGGAATATATTAGTTAAATGAAAAGCGTTCGTTAATACCGTGAGGATTTAGGGTGCCGATTTGAAAGATGAACTTTTGTTCCAGATTTTTGCGGCTTTCCGTGGTACCTAGATGTAGGGAAAGGCCGCAGATAGCCATGTGTTTTTTGGAGTGGTTAGGCAGATTAAAATGGCGAGCGACTGGCTTGGATGCATCCTTGTCATTCTTCTCAACATCGCGAAGGTGTTCGCGGAATCGGTCACCTAGTCGTCTACCTGTCTCACCAATGTATAATTTATTGCATAACGTGCAGGTTATGCAATAAATGACATTTGCGGAGGTACATGTGAAACGATCGGTGATCTTAACAGATCGTTTAGGTCCCGTTATCTTGCTAGTGTTAACAATGAAAAGACAAGTTTTGCATCGTGAGCGCGCGCATTTGAAAGTGCCGGGTTGCTCGTTAGTTTTGAGCGCGCTTCTAACTAAAAAGTTGCCTACATTTTTGTCGCGTTTGAATGAAATAAGTGGAGGTTGCGAAAAGATTCTTCCAGTCTTGGGATCATTTTGGAGTAATTTAAAATTACTAAGAATGATGCTTTTGACTGCGTGATTATGAGGATGGAAAGTGAGGGTGAATGGAATTCTGTCATTCTTATCTTTTTGTGACGTTTGTAGTGATGACTGTCGATCAAATTGTTGGGCGCGATGATGGCCCGCTTTGACCACAGAGACAGGATAGCCACGTTTTTCGAAGAACTGGCACATCTCCTCTGATTTGCTGGAGAAATCGGAGTCATCACTACATAGACGTCGAAGTCTAAGAAATTGAGAATAAGGGATGGAGTTCTTGACATGTGATGGATGTGACGATGAATACAACAAATAACTGTGTGAATCCGTAGGTTTGTAGTGCACACTAGTACATAGCACGTTGCCTCTAATAGAAACTTTGATATCTAGAAAAGCCAATGAAGTTTCCGAAATTTCCCAGGTATATTTAAGAGCCGGATGAAAAGAGTTGACGGAGGTTATAAATTGATCGAGTTCTTCTCTGCTGGATGAAATAGCGCCGATGCAGTCGTCGATGTAACGGCCGTAGAGTTCAGGTTTGGGGCCGTTGTACTGATTAAAAAATTGGTGTTCAACATATCCTACAAAAAGATTGGCATAGCTAGGTCCCATTCTTGTGCCCATCGCTACACCATTAATTTGTTTGTAATAGTTGCCGGCGAATGAAAAACAATTAAGCGTTAAAACTAGTTCGGCAAGGCGGAGGAGCGTTTCCGAGCTAGGTTCTTTGACAGTGCGTTGATCGAAAAAGTGTTTAAGTGCTTGAAGACCTTCGCTATTAGGAATGACTGTGTATAGAGATGTAATGTCCATGGTGAAAATAAGTTTGTCTTGGCCGGAGAAATTGAAATCGCGGAAAATTTGTAGTGCGTGTGTACTGTCTTTAATGTATGATGGCAAAGATTTGACGATAGGCGTCATAATCCTGTCTAAGTAGCTAGAAATGAGTTCGGTGGGGCAACTACAGGCAGAAACGATAGGGCGACCTGGGTTGTTGGGTTTGTGAATTTTAGGCAAGAAGTAAATGCACGAAGTTCTAGGGGTGTTGATGATGAGATTAGTGGCAGTGTCCGGTAATTCTTGATTAACTATAAGATTTTGAATGGTGTCTTTGACAACTTTTTGATTTTTGGAAGTGAGATCTTTAGGGATTTTGGCATAAAACGAGGTATCCGAAAGTTGCCGCAAAGCTTCTTTTTGGTAAAGGTCGGACCGCCAAACAACTACCGCGCCGCCTTTGTCGGCCGATTTGACAACTATGTCGTTGCGTTTACTAAGATTTTTAAGCGCCGCCCACTCTTCCGAGGAAAGGTTGGAAAATTTAGTGTTGCGATTGAATTTAAGTTTGTGAATGTCGTGACGGCATTTTTTGGTGAAAAAATCTAAAGAGGCAAATTGTCCCTCTGGGGGAGTCCATTTGGATTTGCGAACCAGAAGTGTTTCAAAAATATCTTTATTAGAAGTGTCCGAATCATCCTCTTTGTCGTGAAAAAAGGCTTTTAACTGAACGCGGCGAAGGAATAGCCATAATACCGTAATTACAATTCCAGAAAATCTCCCGCTTACTGACCCAGAGAATTTTCTATTAAGCAAGATGTCGAAAAATTCCTTCGCCGCGTTCAGTTAAAAGCCTTTTTTCACGACAAAGAGGATGATTCGGACACTTCTAATAAAGATATTTTTGAAACACTTCTGGTTCGCAAATCCAAATGGACTCCCCCAGAGGGACAATTTGCCTCTTTAGATTTTTTCACCAAAAAATGCCGTCACGACATTCACAAACTCAAATTCAATCGCAACACTAAATTTTCCAACCTTTCCTCGGAAGAGTGGGCGGCGCTTAAAAATCTTAGTAAACGCAACGACATAGTTGTCAAATCGGCCGACAAAGGCGGCGCGGTAGTTGTTTGGCGGTCCGACCTTTACCAAAAAGAAGCTTTGCGGCAACTTTCGGATACCTCGTTTTATGCCAAAATCCCTAAAGATCTCACTTCCAAAAATCAAAAAGTTGTCAAAGACACCATTCAAAATCTTATAGTTAATCAAGAATTACCGGACACTGCCACTAATCTCATCATCAACACCCCTAGAACTTCGTGCATTTACTTCTTGCCTAAAATTCACAAACCCAACAACCCAGGTCGCCCTATCGTTTCTGCCTGTAGTTGCCCCACCGAACTCATTTCTAGCTACTTAGACAGGATTATGACGCCTATCGTCAAATCTTTGCCATCATACATTAAAGACAGTACACACGCACTACAAATTTTCCGCGATTTCAATTTCTCCGGCCAAGACAAACTTATTTTCACCATGGACATTACATCTCTATACACAGTCATTCCTAATAGCGAAGGTCTTCAAGCACTTAAACACTTTTTCGATCAACGCACTGTCAAAGAACCTAGCTCGGAAACGCTCCTCCGCCTTGCCGAACTAGTTTTAACGCTTAATTGTTTTTCATTCGCCGGCAACTATTACAAACAAATTAATGGTGTAGCGATGGGCACAAGAATGGGACCTAGCTATGCCAATCTTTTTGTAGGATATGTTGAACACCAATTTTTTAATCAGTACAACGGCCCCAAACCTGAACTCTACGGCCGTTACATCGACGACTGCATCGGCGCTATTTCATCCAGCAGAGAAGAACTCGATCAATTTATAACCTCCGTCAACTCTTTTCATCCGGCTCTTAAATATACCTGGGAAATTTCGGAAACTTCATTGGCTTTTCTAGATATCAAAGTTTCTATTAGAGGCAACGTGCTATGTACTAGTGTGCACTACAAACCTACGGATTCACACAGTTATTTGTTGTATTCATCGTCACATCCATCACATGTCAAGAACTCCATCCCTTATTCTCAATTTCTTAGACTTCGAAGTCTATGTATTGATGACTCCGATTTCTCCAGCAAATCAGAGGAGATGTTCCAGTTCTTCGAAAAACGTGGCTATCCTGTCTCTGTGGTCAAAGCGGGCCATCATCGCGCCCAACAATTTGATCGACAGTCATCACTACAAACGTCACAAAAAGATAAGAATGACAGAATTCCATTCACCCTCACTTTCCATCCTCATAATCACGCAGTCAAAAGCATCATTCTTAGTAATTTTAAATTACTCCAAAATGATCCCAAGACTGGTAGAATCTTTTCGCAACCTCCACTTATTTCATTCAAACGCGACAAAAATGTAGGCAACTTTTTAGTTAGAAGCGCGCTCAAAACTAACGAGCAACCCGGCACTTTCAAATGCGCGCGCTCACGATGCAAAACTTGTCTTTTCATTGTTAACACTAGCAAGATAACGGGACCTAAACGATCTGTTAAGATCACCGATCGTTTCACATGTACCTCCGCAAATGTCATTTATTGCATAACCTGCACGTTATGCAATAAATTATACATTGGTGAGACAGGTAGACGACTAGGTGACCGATTCCGCGAACACCTTCGCGATGTTGAGAAGAATGACAAGGATGCATCCAAGCCAGTCGCTCGCCATTTTAATCTGCCTAACCACTCCAAAAAACACATGGCTATCTGCGGCCTTTCCCTACATCTAGGTACCACGGAAAGCCGCAAAAATCTGGAACAAAAGTTCATCTTTCAAATCGGCACCCTTAATCCTCACGGTATTAACGAACGCTTTTCATTTAACTAATATATTCCTATTTTTCACGTTGCCATGTTACCACCAATAGCGTAGCTCCTACTCTACTATTAAAACTACACGTAACCCATAATCCCTCGATTCGCTCTGACGAAGGGCTAACGCTCGAAACGTCAGCTTTCAGAATCTCTGTACGGTGGCCAATTTACATTATCAACTCCGTTGATAAAACCAAATTTTTGTATGCTACTTCCCCACCGACGCAGCACCACAGTTTCTTTAGAAACTACCCCTTCATTCAATGATTCGGATATTTTTCCTCATTTTCACTCCTCTGTGACAGTTACAAAAAATCAGATTGTTTCACATTTTTTCCATGACATGCGTTGACATAATTTTTGGCAGATGGGAAGATACGTCAACCCAAAATGAACGGTACTCGGGTACGTGGGGACATATTCTCGAAGTACAGAATTTCAGAAATGGGAGAACATCCCCAAGAAAGTTGAATTGCTTATGTTATTTTACAAATATGATAAATTGTTTGCTTTTCAAGTGACAGCTAATAAACTGCTAAATTCAAAAATTGGATTATCGAAATTTATTTATCGCAACCCTTCACAGAGCTCTACTTTGAAACGAAGCAGAAGACATAATTGCCCATTGCTGACACTGCAGCTTAAATTTCACGTTGCAGCGTTTGTTGTTGTTGTTGTTGTTTTTGTTGCACAAAAATCTGACCCTTATGACTTCTTCTCTGTAACTGAAGTTTAAATACCGTGCCAATGTCCTTGTTGGCCGCATTGTGACAGCATCTTTCCTGAGGCTTATTCAATTTGTTACCTTTGATGAAAAATTCGGCTTGTCGCCGTTGATATTGTCGAAAATGTTTTCGTTATCACAGGGCCAGACGCCCCCCGCGAGGGAGGAGGGGAGTACTGCCATATATGAGCTATGTAGGTATGTGCCGCTGTGAAGGGTATGGTTTTCAAGCAGTTTACTCGAGGAAGGGGTACATAAATCAGAGCGTTTGTGTCTAGAACAGGGCATAATTTTTCAGGGAACTGATCAGTTGGTTGAAAATTTTATCCAGACTAAGGAAACCAGGAAAACAATGAACGAACTGAACAAGTATAAATAAGTCCTTTCTTGAGAGAGAAACGATTGTGGTATAGGTTTTGTTTCGGCTAGTCTGTGCTCGTGATCTCAGTAGTTTCTGAAAAACAGCTACTCTAGGATAGGGAGGATTTGAAGAGTTTACTCTAGTATAGGGTAGCAAAATACAAATGAACCAGCTCTAGTATAGGTTAAGGGTTCCAGGGTCTCAGCGGCACAATGATCCCCAACCCAGAAATTCCTAAAGTACCGCCCCGGGCCAGAAGCTAAGTAACTCTTGACTCAAGTGCGTTAAGGTTTGACCAAGCTCATAATTGGTAGTTTTGTTTTACCAGGAAACATTTATCCAATCGACGTTAACTTGAAATCTGCATGCTTAGCTTTCTACTCGCTCTTTCATCTGAAATGTGTCACGTGATTTTTAACGGCTGAAAACAATTCAAGTTAAGTCTTTTATCGGAAACAAGAATGGAAAAGTCATCTTATGTCAAGCTACCTTGCTCTATTACTCCTATCGAGGCTTTATCACTCTGCCTTTTAATCATATGCCTATCTTAATGGGAACGGTAAATTAAAATTAAGAGGTCATAAATGAAAATGAACGATATCTCATTAATAGATATAATTATGCGTTAATGGTAGTTTTAAGCAGTTTCAAGCAAAATGTTGTCGGAATGTTTTTAGGGTAAACGTTCCCCCAAACTCAAACACAAGCGTTATGACGTCTTCAGTCAAGAAATGTGACGTGACACAGACAACTACGAGTGAAATGCATAATTAAAATGAAAAGGTTAGGATGCAGAAAGCGGAAGTAAAATATTCAAGCCTCGATATACTTGGGAAATTGTAAAATGATCTGAGAAATGGTCATACCAACGTTTCGTTCATGTTGCCTATGTCAAATAAGGACAATGCAAAAAAATGAGTCCCTTCCTTTTACCTAAATTACTCTACTATGTAACTTGAAAGTAGTATAATGAAAGTCACCTTTTTATGAAGACGAGTAATAAACTATTCTATATATATTTACTACACCTCTGTTTCACATTGTACAAATGAGGAACTTGAAACCGGGGTACAACGCAGTTACGATCAACAGACGAGGATTTTGTGAAAATATTTACTTCACCTCTCTTTCACATTGTACAAATGAGGAACTTAAAACCGGGGTAAAACGCAGTTACGAGGAACAGACGAAGATTGTGTGAAATATTATGAAAAGGTAAACAAATGGTAAAAATTCACCGAGTCCCCTGTCCCCGCGTCCCCGTCCCACTTTTCTACACACCCAAACCATACTTGTAGTAATAAAGAACGTTTTCTTGATTAACAATTGGAAGTTTGTAGATTCATACCGTTGTCCAGCCCGTTTACACAAGTCGGAAGATCAAAGGACAATTCAAACTGAAAGAACATAAACTTCCAATTGTTAATCAACAAAACGTTATTTATATACTTTAAGAGAGGTGTATATAAGGTTCCGTGCAAAATGCCAAGAGCATATCAAAAGCTTAATCTTAAATTCAGCTTGCTCGGTTTCTGCCGAACAGTGTATTGAAATTGAGAGGTGAATTTACATACCGATCAATCCTGGGAGTCAAAGGGTTGAAAAAGCAGATTTTGGCCTTTTTCCCTTTGACGTTTTCGTTTCTTAGGTTCCGTTGCAGCTGTTACAGAAAATGGCCAAAATCAGAAATTTATCAATGTCGTTCCTTTTAATCATTTCCCTTTATGTTCCTGTTTTTATTTTCTGTTGTTATCATCGTTTCTTGCATGAAGGCTGCTTTTGGGGCCAGACTGTCCGCGGTACCCGCAATGAATCAACTTTGTTGTCTATGCATGAACGTCTCCTCATAGTTCCCGCTACGCTGCAGCACTCCGGCCTCAGACATCGAGGAGTTGCTTGTGAGAAGGGCCAGCTAGTTAAGTCGTGTTTTAGTAGTTAAGACAAGCAGTATAAAACGTAACCTATCACTAAGTTGAACGGACCAATCAGAAAGCTGGGTTGCTGGCCTCCCACACTCGCTCTCCGCTTATGGTCTTTGGCCAAGTCAGACGTAAGAAAACCAAGCACTTTGGCTTTTACCAGGGTGTGGGCTTTGAAGATTTCATGATTAAGATTTACAAAGCCTTTTTTCTTTTAGATCTATTATGGAGTGGACTGAAATTCATGACCTTATTCTCGCAAAAGAATTACGATTGTCGTAGCCTTCTATCTATAAATCACGGAGAGCGGATAGAGGGAAAATGTGGAGAGGAACTGCTGATCACCTCAATGATGTGAACACAGTGAAGTTTACAGTGAAGAAAAAGAGCCTGCGAGAGCATTTCAACCAGTGATGCTTGAAAATTCAAGGCAAAGGGCAGAAAGGAAGCAAAACTCAGTGGAGTGAATGTGGAAGACAGCAAATTGGATGTCTTAATGGAAGAAATATCGGAAAAATGGGAAGAGGCAGAAACAAAGGATGTTTCTTTCACCAGCAAACAAAAAGCTGAGACAGATCGGGCTGCAGGCGAGGAAATCAAGAAACAAGCAGGCGAGCAACTCAAGGAAACCAAGAAACGGAGGAACGAAACTGAATCTAAGCCCAAAAAACCAGAAGAAGTGGTAACGAAACCTTGGAATTTCTTAAAGAGAAGCTGGCAGTCCGCCAAGCCGAATCCGAGCGCCAGTTTAAGACCCAGGCGGAACTGTTAGCTGCACAAAGGGAACAGCAAAAGCTATATACCATCACGTTGCAAATGATGCAGGACCAGAACAATTCTATTTTGCAGCTGTTGGACAGCGCCAATAAGTGACATTTACTAGTTTCGTTTCTTTTTTTTTTTTTAAGAGAGCAAGTCTGAGTTTGACTAAAGAAATTACATGTTTATAAGCTCAACAAGACTTTTTTTTCTTTTGAACATGTCAAAGTCTATTATCTGGCTTTTGCCTTCGTAGGCCACCTGTTCTTATAAGTTTAAATAAAGTAGTCCTGTAAACTTGGTGGGTCTAAATCAAAGTAATCTGATGTCATATTTCCATAGAGGCAAGTAATCGCATTTCGGAGAAAAGCAGAAACCAGATACATTTTGCCAACACAACTTAAACCCTAGCTTCAAATTTCTTTTGAAATCTAATGTTAAAAGATGTCGCAACATCATTGAAAAGCCACTCCACAGCTTCTCGGACTTGACTCCTTGAAGTATTGAAGGCCTCCATCTGAGGGATCAGCACTACATTTCTGTACGGGGAAATCAGGTGGGCTCTGATTGGATAGGCGGGGTCGCCATAAATGCACATAGGCAGGCCTACTGGAGACACAGCATGACGATCCAAGAGAGGTAGTAGTCTGGACTCTGCAAGCATCCCCGAATCATGTCGTCTACCCTCTAAAAACAAGGACATTTGATTGTAACAGTTTATTTATAAATTCCTACTTGAGCCAAGGAAAGACAAAACTAGGCTCCGTGTTGGAGGGTCAAAAATTAAGGGCCATGGCATGTGTTAATTTCATAGAGAATATTTGAATAATGAAACTTACTTTCTATCGAAACAAGGCACGAGACAATCTTGCGAGCGATGTTAAACTGTGTTGTGATATTTCGGTGTGCTTGTCAGGAATGGCCAGGCGGCCGTAGGGGGCCTGAGGAAGTTGATTTATTTCTTTCCTACCAAAATTTATTTTGTGATTGACTTATCAACTGGCCCATACATGTTTGCAATGAGTCCACTGGGAAGGGCAATGAACTGAAACTTTAAAGGGTGAACACGCTTATGCCCATTGTAAACAGCACGTTGGTACTCCCGGGTCTACAAAATGGTCTAACTGTCCCGTCGATGAAGCCGAAGCAATTGTTCAACGCTGCTCCCTTTAATTAGATAGCATCAGCATAAGTCTGAAGCTGTGCTGGCTGCAGAATGGTTTGGTTCCACCCTAGTATCCTGTGACTGTGGGTGTTCTAAATATACTCTAGTACTGTATTTGTTAGCGTTCTACGGACAGGAATCGGTCGTCCAAAGCGCGCTATCATATCCGAGTACCTATAAGGATACGTAAGTCGTCGTAACAACATGCAAAGCCCTTCTTGGCCATCGGCAACTGATCGCTGTGGACAAACAAACTCATCTGGTATTTGCAAGGCAGCAGCTAGAGCAGGAATGTCGCGTTTCTTTACTCGAATTCAGCTAAACACTCTAAATCGTTCATCTCCTCAAAGTCGAATCTACCGTCATCGTCGTAAGGAAAATCGACATTTTTGGAGGAGTTCAAATCATACAACAAAATAAACTCATCCTCATCTATGATATCTTCAAAGCATGCCACAGCTAAAAGGTCTCGTGTTTCTCGAAAGCTTGCCGTAAATGTAACTAAAAGACAAACTGAGCTACT
>NC_090888.1:67952543-67965043 GCF_036669925.1 Montipora capricornis | reverse complement strand
TGTTTGTTTTGTTTATTTATTTTTTCGTTTTTTTTTTTGTGTCGGTAAAAGTCTTGCCTGTCACTCCCCTGCTAAGTGGTGGCTTTGTGCATAGAACCTTCTGCGCGTATTTTCTTGGGATCGAGAGGGTAGTGGGAAATGCGTAGATTTCTCTGGTGGACGCAGTGGAACGATTAACTTAACCGGGAATGGCGTCGAAAGTCGTGTAACGCGAATGGCGTTTTAGTGGATCTTTGAACAAAATATACCCTTATGAAGCTCAATAATGGCAAGTCAATTGGATAGTGAACAAGACAGGCGGTAAAATCTGAAAAGCGACGAGTAATGGACTTCGACAACAATCTGTCGCCCGTCGAGCCGTAATCAAAGTGAGCTGTAGTCCTAATATTGTACAAGTATGGTGTTTTGTACAACACTGAAATCAAATGGAAAATTCTCTAGTAACTTATGGGTTTAACAAAGACAGAGAAGGAATCGAAAAGTTGGATCTGTGAGCCCTGTTATCTGGCATGGCTTATTGGTTTGTACTCAATTCTGCACAGTCTTCTGGTAACAATTGGAAATTTCACCAATTCTTGTTAGTCAAAATTTATTTGAAAGAAAGATTGTTGCCCATTTTTTACTTGATAATTCAATTAAAGGGTTTGATGCTGAACACTGGTGGGAAATTTATTTAGTTGCGTATTTGGCACGATTGAGTTTCTTGTCTTCACGCACATAATGAAATAGGAAGGGTTTTTTGCCTCTTTTAGCAAATATGTTGTTTGTTTCAAAAAATATTTCGCTGGACAAGGTGGCCTTTATGAATTCATCATGTTGTGTAATTTGCGAGTTTAACTGGATAGTTTTTATGGCAATGGTAAAGCATTTTCGTGTCAAAATAAGGTAAGCGTCTTTCTGTTTTGTTAACTTCATTAAATATCCGGTTAAATATAATATGCCATGCGGCGTAAACTTGATTTCCGCTCTCAAAATTACCTCCAGAACCTACTTTTTTCGTAGAATAAGCTTTTAAAATGATGTTCTTGTCTTCTGTGGTGATACTTGACGATTTTGGAACATTTTGTGAAAAAGTATTTATAACGGGTCACACGCGCAACTTGATCGCACGAACTTCCCCTATTATGCATAACATCCACTTGGCCTTTTGACATCCCATTGAAAAAAACTCGTAAAATATTCGCGGACCGGTCGATTTCTCTGAAATTTGAAAGGATGATTGCTAACGAATATAGAAAGATTTTCACAATAACTAAAAATTCCTGTGTTAAGCATTAGAATTCGACGAAGAGGTAAATGCGACTAAATTTGTTGCGTGCGTTGCTATTTTTGTGCAAATATTAAATTATGAAAATCTTTATTACCACAGAATAGCTCAAAATGATTGTTATAAACGTGTGTAATAAAGTCGCTGTTTTAGTTAGTGACATAATGTGAGTCACTTAATTTTGGCGTCATGTTATTTTCGCGACATTTAATTTTCGCGATTTTTTTTAAATCGTGAAATTCGCGAAATTAACGTGCTGAGTGTCCCGAAAATTTCATCGTAATAAGTTAGATAAGTTTCTCAGGAACCCGACAAAGAAGGCTTCCTGACCCGACAGATGAAATCCAAATATTCAGTTAAATATTACAACAAAATTAAAAAACCAACGACGGAAGTTTCTTGGCTAAAAAGTACGTTGTTTTACTCTGAAAACGACAAACGATTAACATTCTTTCCCGTAGTTCATTCAGTTGACACAAGGTGATCACGTGCACCTTTATGGTTGCCTAGCACGTGATCAATTTCTTCCTTTTGACAAAACATGACCTTTCCGTTTATTCATAAAAGTTAAGAGACTGCAGAAATTTTCGTGTTTTTAAGATCGATTGTCATTAATCTTTCGACGAGAATTCGATTCAGAGTTATATATAAAAACTATCTTATTGTTTTTTCTTCATCTGTCTTTTGGCTTGTTCTTTTCTGGTGCAAACGCAAAGCCAAACAATGTTTTTGACCTAGCATCAGATTAGACTAACAATAAGAGGAATTATGAAGCGGAAACAACACCTTCAGTCCTTTCTTAGTGTGTGCAATAAACGTTTGCTTAGTGCAACTGCAAGACATGCTGGAAAACGTCCGTAAGAACAATTTGCCGTTAGTTTATTGCAAACTATTAATCTAACGAAGAAATGAGATAATTTTGCTCAAGAGCGTGTTTTGTTATCTTTAAAACTGAATTTATTACCAAAGCTTAAAAAAACTAAAAGACCTCAAAATGGAACAGGACATTACAAAATAATTAAACGTGTGAACGTGTGAGCCAAAGGGACTCTGCTGACGCGACATATGGGTGACTCCTCAAATGGTCTTAATGACGCTCCACTTGAAAAAATTTAACTGGAACGCTTTAGTTCAATACCACCCAATTCAGTGCCTTCTTTTTTTGTGCAACGCATACCACAGGCAACCCAGTGTAAGCTTTTTGGAGCTTCTAGTTTTTTTAAATTCAAGGTCAAAGAAGAGTTTTACTGAAGTACCTTATTCCACTTTATCGCTGAAAACGAGATCATTCACATTTTGATGCATTTCATTGAAACACGTCAGGTTGGCTTGGAACAAGAATCGGCAAAATTCGGCAATGCAACCAAGAAAGGACGAACTTCAAACAAGATCCGCTCCAACACTTTAAGTATTTAAAAATAACGTTTAGGTGCTTTAAACAAACTTCTGAAAACACAAGTTAGTGAGATTTCCCCCAAATTTTACGAGAACACATTGCGGTTACGTGTTTATAACATAAGGGCAAAATTTTCTTGTCACTGTCGAGGCACAACGAAAACCAGTTGCCGGGCAAACGGATTAAAAAAGCACTCGACTGTTCACTCGCATTTTAGAGCAAAACAAACAAACAAATCAACTTTTTCTTTATGTCCAAAAGAGTACAGTTAATTGTTATTTAATTCCAGTTGACGGCTTAACTGCAGAATACCCAACCATTTTGAAGCTGCACCTCTAAAGGGGCTGGATACGCGGATACCCTGTCGAAAATACCACCCCTCCCCAAGGAAACTTCTAAGTATATTGTGAAGTGGATACGCGGATACGCGGATACGCCGTCGTTTGCCTAGTTCCCAGTACCCCCGCTTCGCAGTACAACCAGCCCCTAATAAAAATGCATAATGTTGTTCCTAAACCACGATGCTCGAGCGAGACAGAATGATGTATAACTTGTTGTGGTGCCTTACCGGCCTTACCAACTAAATAAATATGATGGTGTACTGCTTTGAGACTTATTTGTATGTATTTCTGGCCCTTAAGCGCGATGCTCGATCGAGCGAAACAAGAGCGCTACACAAAAGAACATCAATGCCTCTATTCCTCTTTCTTTGATCATTCTCCTTCTTAATAAAAGTAATCTCCACATATCCATTTTAAATACTCAACATTCTTAAAGCGTTGCTAGTGCGCATGGCATCGAAAGGATGTATTAAATCACTCATTCTATGACTCACTAAACAAATTATAGGCACGCAGCGTGAATCATGCTACATCTCTTACAATTAATTCTTCTCTTTTACTCCATGGGTCAATTGTTGTCAAAACAACAAACATGTGCCCGAAAATATACTTAATCTTTTACCAGCAGCAATCAGGAACGAAGCGATGTCTTTTTGTTTACAAAAGCAAAAGGGCTCCTACAAAAGTCCTTTCGTATAACTATAAAGTAAAAATGTACTATAAATAAATTCTGCAAAGTTCAGAATATTTTGGTCATTCCAATTTATAAACGCTCGCAACATCTTTTAGAAATTCTTTAAACAAATCTTCGCCGCAGTGAACATATCGCCAAATGAATTCTGCCAAATAAGAAGAATAATGTTCTTTCTTCCTTCCGTGAGCTGGCAAGTTCACCTTCACCTGTCTCCATTGGCCTTCTATTTTGTTTGTGTCAAAACCATCCGAGCTCACGAATTCCACCGAGTGATTGACGCTTTTGTGTATGTATCCATATTTTTCTAGATTAGCGTACGCCTTCCAGCAGTCGCTCGCAATTGTAGTCCCTGGTTCTATCCACTCTTGAATATGTTTCAGTAGCGTTGCTTCGCTTCTGTCCTCATCGGTTACGATGAAGCACTTTCGCGAATCTTCTTCTAGATAAAGGTAAAGGTAAAGGTAAAGGTACACCTTATTTAACGTCGGAAGGAAGCCGACGGTGCGCTCATTTTACCTCCCTCTTTCCATCAGTGCACCATTTTAAGGGTATTTAAAGCTACTTAGGCTACACTGAAAGGAAAGAAGTTGAAACAAGGATGTGAGATCCGGGGATCGAACTCAGGACCTCTTGTACCAAGGCCGCGCACTAACCAACTGTGCCACCCTTGCTTCTATGCCACCAAACACCCACTGCCCCTCCACAACATGGCCGCGATGATACTTTCTTTTCCCGATTTTGATTCGTCATGATATCACACGAATTTTGATTGGTTACCGGTATGTATTGTCAGACGCGCGTTTGATTGGTTGGTAGGAAATATGAGCCTGTGTCAAGAAAATCTGTTTCAATCAAGAAATATGGTTTCATTTCGGTTTTGAGAGCTGGGACTGTCGGTGAAGTAATGAATGTGCTTAATTAAACTTGCATTTGGGGGCTTGTTTTGGGTGCTATTTGTCTAAGAGTGGGGAACTTGTATCAATTTGCGAAAATAAGGTAACCTATGGATTATTAGTAAGTACTTTCAATGGCTGGAATCCAACAAATCAGTATCACTTGAACTCTTGGAATCATTTCCTTGCCCTGAACATGTCCCCTGCTTTACGATACTCGAATAATAGCGTGACATTCAGGATACATTCAAAAATAACATCCGTTACTATATTCGTTACAAGGGATACCATAGAAGGAAATTTCTGTGTGGAGTCCTTAAGGTGGTGAAGGCTACATTTGTATGAAGTAAAGACAGTGTATTTACCTTCGTAAATATGTCGAAAAAAACGTAAATTGGAGCTTAAGAAAGAGATCCTTCGTTGAAATCTCTGTGCCACGTGTGTCTTCAATTGTACAGAGAGCAGTAGTAACAGAAAGAGACATTTTGCAATAATGGTGTCATGTAGCGTCCCATCTATTGTGTGACCTCAAAACTGTTCTATTTTTGTCATAACAATGAGGTGTTTGTTTGTTTGTTCTGAACATTTTTTCGATACTTGGTAACAGAAGTTATTGGTAACGCTCGGTAACGGAGGTTATTATTTTTATTCTTCCGAGTCGATATTTCTCAAAAGAATCGTTCAAAAGTAATGATTTTCTATGGAACATTATAAAATAATTAGGATAGTACGCACACTCTCATTGGTCAATAGCTGTGTTTGGGTGAGAGTATGGAAACACGTCTGTGATATCACACGAATTTTGATTAGTTATGTATTGTCAGACGCTCGTTTGATTGGTTGGTAGGAAATATGAGCCTGTGTCAAGAATATCTGTTTCAATCAAGAATTTTAAAAACCAGCATTTTCCTTCATTTGTTGAATTACCTTTGAGAAATGTTTTCTGAAAGAGTTACAGCTAGTTTTTTTTGTTTTTTTGTATTTACTTAGCCTCATCTAAACACTCGGAGGACCGGAGTTGGAAGAATTCTCGACAGTTATGCAAATCCGAGACGCAGTCGAGGCATAGCTGTCTCCAATTCTCCCAACTCCCCCTCTTGCTTAGATGAGGCTATGGTAACACGGAAAACGTCCTCTATTCCTTTAAACAGTAGTTGGAGTTATCAAAATGATATAAACATCTGAGCTTATAGCTGTATTGTTTACCGGAAATACTAAGGTAACGGCGGTTGTGATCTTATCCATAACCTTGGATTCCGCATGACGTCATACGAAATACTTTTTGCCCATTTAAAGCCTCCCCGTCTAAACTTGGTGGATCGATTGCACAAAACTGCAAGATAAAATTTCAAGTCAAAGCAACAACGTGTTGAGATCTTTCAACAGACTTAACTGATTACTTGAGTATAATGTGAAGTGCTAGTGTCATACCCCATATGAACCATGTAAGCGTTGGCCCTAGGACAGTCGGTAGAGCAGCGGTGATCTAACCCGACGGTCCTGGGTTCAATTCCCCACCCTGGTCAGAGTTTTTCTCTGTCCTTGTGTGGGCCCATTTCTATTAGTAGGGCTAACGCTCACATGGTTGATATGGGGTATAACACTAGCACTTCACATTACACTCAAATCAGTTAAGTCTGTTGAAATATAAAGTGCTTCACGGCCAACGTTTGTAAAAACGTAACCCTTCACTGTGTTGAGATCTTTGTTTGGTAACGGAAGTTAGCAAAAATTCTTGGACATCCTCATAATAACTATTCAGACAATATTTGCCGGAAACAAGTGAACAAGCCGTGATTCTGAAGCTTGCGGGGATATAAAGAAAGTGAATTTTCAATTAAACAACATAGCGGTGGACATTTCAACCGCAAGGAGACATCAAGTTGCCCAGTGCTTTCTAAGAAAGCAACCCGAGGATTGGATTTGAGGTCACCGACAACCGAAGACACATTAGGATGGCACAGTCGGTTAGTGCGCGACCTTCGTGCAAGAGGTCCTGAGTTCGATTCCCGAGTCTCGCATCCTTGTTTCGACTTCTTTCCTTTCCGTGTAGCTAATTAGCTTTAAATACCCGTAAAACGGAGCAGTGATAAAGAGGGGGGATTAAATTAAAATGAGCGCCCCGTCGACCTCAGGTTTGTCAGTTGAATTACTGTTTCGAGTTATCGACGTTAAATATGATTACTTTACTTTTATTAAGACAATCATCAGAGCGGGGTGCAAAATAGTTCCAGCTGGTTGAAAAGATTAAAGAAAAAAAAAACGAGTACTTAACTAAAACAAAAACCGAAAGCCCTTCTTCGTTGAAAAGTACCTAAAATCTCCAAAGCCCGTGTGTTGGGAAATCCTCGGCAAAATGACAAAAAGAAAGAATTCCAAAACGAAGAGAAACTGTTAGGTTAATTTAACAAGATCAAAAGGTGCAAAAACGAAAAGTTCATAGAATCCTTAACACAGTGAATTATCCAAAATGACAGTGTTAATGTTGCGTTTATTTTCGTTTTAGATTCCCTCGGGGAAGTAGATTTGACAAAGATCATGTTACCGCTTCTCTTACTCACTTTTTCTCTCTTGGAGTTCTCTCCGCAAACCAAAGCCACATTTTCTCCTAAATGGTCGCAAAGAAACCACCCGGATACGGCATTTCATATATCCTCCTCTGCTCTCGAACTGGAAGGCTCCAAAACGAAATCTCCAGAGATGCAGTACTACACAGACTTGGCGAAGAATTTTTCTTTAGATTATCGCTGCGAGAAAGGACTGGCGGTCTCAATTGCTTGGCATACCTACTCGCCTTACACTATCCTTTATCAGACCAAAGGTAAAGGAATTCCGGGGGTGACCGTAGAGGGAATGTTCTCTGGGATTCGAAAGGCTGCTGTGTCGAGCTGTTGCCACAACGAAACTAAAGTTTTGTTTGGTAAATTTCTGAACTCTGTGCGGAATGCTGAGAATCATATTGAAGACGACACCTTTGATTTCACGTTTCCACTTTATGGATATGATTCATCTGCCAACTCGTTTAGGTAAGACAATGTAAAATTCTTGAAAACGCATTGCTAAAGTATTTCACCCTTAAAATTCAAACACGCGTATACGCAAGCAAAAAAACAAGTGTCTACAGAATTGACGCAGGTGTAGATAAAAGAGAGAGAGAAGGTGTTTGCGCTTGACCTTTAAACCAAACTGACGCAATCCCCAATCCTTAAACCAAACCAAACGGAGACAATCACGCATGCGCAGTCTCTTTAAATGTCCTTGCGTTCATTTAACTTCTTAAGGAAGCGCGTCCGACGCAGGCTGTTACCGTTGCCCAGCAGAACGGAAGCGAGTCGCTCTGGAATAAACCAAAACCGGAACATGAAAACTCTGCTTCCGGTTGAATAACTACGCGTGCGTGGATGGTCTTCTTACTATGCATGGAAAGTCAATCTTTTAGAAATAGGGCTTCTTCCTCTAACGTAAAGCACTTCCACGACGCATGGGACTACGCTCTCGAAAGGTTAGGAAAAGCTGAGCTCTTCCGAAAAAAAGCTCATTATGAGGCTTTAAAGAATATAATGTACAATTCGCAGAGGTCAATAGCTTCTGGCGCATAAAACTCTAAATCCGGTTAAATGGCAGGAAATGAAACCGTTTTCCAACAGCCAATCAAAATATGGTCTTTCTTGGATTTGACCAGAGTCTTTCTTTCCCGGCCGCTGGTCAAGGGAAC
Source organism: Montipora capricornis (assembly GCF_036669925.1). NCBI lineage: Eukaryota > Metazoa > Cnidaria > Anthozoa > Scleractinia > Acroporidae > Montipora > Montipora capricornis. The sequence goes on along the minus strand of NC_090888.1, from coordinate 67,956,737 downwards.
GATGAATCTGGGAACGAGATTGGTTTTTAAGTGGACAGCACATCTGTAATCTCACTTTACAATCATCTTCGACCCCGTAATAGGAAGTGCCGTGATAGTTCCCAGAGTTGCCTTAGCCAGGAAATTCATAAACCTCATGTAAAATAAGTGCTCCCATCTAAAGAACGCAAAGGCAAAAAGTTTTATCCAGGAAGAAAGCTCCATTTTTCGTGAGACAAAGTAAAACTGACCATAAGATCAATAACATCAGCGTTACTTCCGTGGGATCAGTTTTCTCTACGTTTGTTTAGTTAACTAACAACATGCAGAGAGGAGCAATGTGGAGCAATGTTGCAGCATTGATGGGGTCCAATCCCAGACTTGGGTTGTGGTTGTAGGTCGAATTTGTTGGTTCTCTGTTCTGCTTCGAGAGGGATTTTTCGGCCGGGTTCACCGGTTTTTCCATCTCCTCAAAACCACCCTATAATTTGATATGAATTGAGTTGATTTAATTTGCATTGATTAGTGTACAGTGTCCAATGCGTGCCAATGCTAAATACACTTGGCACTTAAATAAGTATCATTATTATATGGCTTGTGTTTGTAGCCGATATAACGTGCGCTCTGATTTACTAATTGTGACTGAATTGTAGGTCATTATTCTCCCGAAATCCACGGGCCGATTTCGGGCTTGCAAAAACAAAGCAAAAGGTAATTAAAAAGCCATATAATAAACTACTTACTAACCGAGCTAGCTCGAGCCGTACTGGAGAATATTGGCCCTCGGTCGTTTTTGTACGGACCTCGCTGCGCTCGGTTCGTACTGCCACGACCTCGGGCCAATATTCCCCAGTACGGCCTTCGAGCTCGGTTAGTAAGAAGTTATTAATTGGGTCATAAAAGGCAAAGAAACGCAAATTTTTTAAATCGTTAACTTTTCTTTTCATTCCCAAGGGACCGGCCATTCATTGGCGTAGTTACTGCACCTCGAGTCATCCTTTTGGTTCACAACGAACAACAAGACAAAACCAGGACTCACATTCTGATCTCAACGGTAGCCAATGGTGGTTTTCTCTTTAGTTGCAGCCTTACTCTCAGGAATTATCATTTGGTTCTTGGTGAGTTTCATTACTTTTTGAAACTTGGGTGGGCTCTTATCGTTGAATTTGCATCTTATTTTGGGAATGATAGTCCCGGAATTTCTGTTCGCTCACTTTTTCAGAGGCAACTTCTCCGACTGCTTCATTTCTGAAATTCAACCCGTGGTCATATTTTAAGAAAGGCACCTGATTGGTTAGTTGTAATTGATGATTGACTGCGCGACCATGGGCGTGAGACCAAAATAACTTTCACAGCATTTCTTGTGTTAAATCACAAATTTCCAGTATGTGAGAACACAACGGCGAATTTTCATTTATCAAATAACTGAGTCCTGAAATTGGCCATAAAAACCTGCACCGAGTATAGTAAATGTATTGAAATTGATTATTATGGTGTTTTGCTGTTGCCAGGACCACACCAGTAACCCGGAAGATTTTCCACCACCATTTTTTCAAGGATCATGGGAAGGCTTCTGGTGGGCTTTGGGTACCTTGACAACAGTGGGGTATGGAAACGTTCTCTTAGAGTTCATATTCAGGGAGGGTCTTAATTGGTGCATTAAAAATCTGTGGACTACTTGGCTAAATGGAAATTTCAGAGCCTAAGTTTTTTTGTCACTGTTACGAATATATAGCCTGTAGGACAAGTCTACAATCATGCACCATTTTAAGGCCCCCAAGCGACTTACTTGCTGATTGTGATGGAATGAACCAATTGGTTTAATGGGATGGCCATTTCACCCTGCTCACCAGCATTTAATGCGCTGTTATGTATGTTTGTCACTCACAGGTATGGTGACCGATCGCCAAAGTCACCTCTGGGCCGCGTGTTTTGCATCCTATGCATTATCGCTGGTGTTATCATCGTCTCAATATTTTCAGCCCTTGTTACCACCTCTTTGTTTGCCAGCACAGCGCATGTCTTCAAAATCCACGGCTCAAAGGTAACTCTGCAAGTCAGTTGTTGTGCTAAATCGCTATAAAAACGTCTTTTCAGAACAACTCAGACGGTTCGGCAAATCGCGGTCACAGAGACGTCACTGGTGAAATTCTTAAATACACTGTAAAACGATCATATTCTCCTTACCAATGCGGACCATTTTGCAGTCTACTGTTTAACGTCCTTGAGACCTCGCGAGTTTTTTTATGTTAGATGCGGTATTGCCCCGTGGTTTAATTTCCTCGGTACTTCTTTCATCGTAGCTTGGGGCTGTTAACGGAAGCGAAGAGTTCAAGCTTGGGGTCACTATGAACGCGGACATGAAAGGTAATCACTGGGTTGATTTGAAACTGACTAGAACCAAACAAATGTGAGAATAATATTAATAATAAGTCTAATTCAATCTTGTTGCAAGCCATTACATATATAACCAGTGAAACGCTTACAAAAAAGGAGAAGTGTACCTTCTCTAATGTTCTCCTCTTGGTGGCTAAGTTTCTGTTGACATGCTGTGTATCACATTACTTTTTGGGTTGCTGTTGCTATCACGGGAGCACTATGTCACCGTCCATGTAAGTCTTGAAAGTTAATTCCGACTTTCTGGCAGGACGTATTCGGTAAGCTTGTAAGATGCAACCTAATTCCGAAACTTACCCACACAACTGAACCTGGTTTTTAACAAAGTCTGCCTCTTCATCTCCTCGGATTGACACCAGATCACCACCATATTCAGCGCATTTGTTTCTGGCTTCATGTCAGGTCAAGAAATCGGTGTTAAGCTTGAAGCAGTAAACTCCTTGATCAGTTGAGAAACGTCTCCAGAACAGAGGACACACTGCGAAAAACAAGATTGTATGACATTATTTACCAGTTTAGAATGTTAACACGCGTTATTTTGAGCTGCGTGTTTTTGCTGTTTTTGAACCGGCATAGCGGCTATTGTATTTCTGAAACTGGACGTAGTGCTTTCCAATGTCTTGATGGACTTAGGAAAACAGTTGAAAGATCTACAAACCACTATCTACTCTCCGAAATATTGTTTTTACGTCGACCACAGTTTAACTTGGAAACGACATTCTTTGGCAATCAACTCAAAATTTGCATATTGGACTTGCTGGATGTCCCTAAAGACCTAACGTACTACAATGGCGTCAACAATGGTTTTTGTTCGATCCTACTGCCTTTCATATATAGTAAACAATGGCGCACGTCATGCTCTAGATGCGTGAAGACAAGATATTCTAAATCAAGAGTTGCTTACTACTCCAACAGTATTGCTAGTTTTCAACTGTTATTAATTGCTGGTGATATTCATCCTCAACCAGGACCGCTAGCTAATCATGATCAAAAGCCAAGAGTTTTGACGCGTAATGCTCTATTGATGGGCATGGCAAATGTGCGCTCTTTAAGAAACAAAACATCGGATTTTGTTGATTATGTATGCAGTACCAATGTGGATATTTTTGCTATAACCGAAACATGGCTTAACGTAAATGACGACACCATTAGATGTGCAGCCTGTCCTGAAGGTTATTATCTAGCTGATCATCCTCGATCAACTGGACGTGGAGGCGGCACTGCTCTGCTTTATCGTGACTCACTAGCCGCCAAGAAGATCGAAGCCGGAGAGAAAACGTCATTTGAATATTCGGAGTGGTTAGTACAATCAAAACATCACAACCTACGTATTGCTATTATCTACCGACCGCCTTATTCGGACGAACATAAAGTTACGATTGGGACATTTTTAAATGAATTTTTAGAATATATTGAAACACTCTTGTTATCAAACGAGGAAATTATTATACTTGGTGATTTTAACATCCACGTAGATAATTCAAATGACAACGATGCGACTAAATTAATGGATATGATTGAGTCTTTGGGACTAAAACAGCATGTTGAGGAACCAACGCATATCTTTGGGCGCACATTGGACTTAGTCATAACTCGACTATCAGATGATGTAGTTCGAGACTCTCCTCGTGTAGATAGTTACATCTCAGACCATGGGGTTGTTCTTTTCAAGTTGAATAGCGTAAAACCTTCTCTTTCTGTCAAGACTGTTTCGTATAGAAAGTATAAAGCTATTAATATTCAGGATTTTCAGTCTGACTTGGCTAAATCTGACTTATGTACAAACCATCCGAACTCTCTTGATGAACTAGTTTCTTG
>NC_090888.1:67887543-67947543 GCF_036669925.1 Montipora capricornis | reverse complement strand
GTGAAAATAAAGGGTATAGATTTCTACAAATGAGCTTTCTGGAATAAAATTCTCATGTTTTGTGTAATAAACAATCTTTTGCCCTCAGTACACAACTAAGTTTGAATAAATTAATAAAGACTTTTGATTGCCTGCTCTTTTAGAAAAATGGTGGTTTGTGCATGGTCAGGGCAAAGACAGCGAACAAAAATATAAAACAACGAAACTCGTCGAGTTTCATAACCATCTCCATATATACACCTAATCGGCTAACTCAATGTTGTACCCAATTCAAACCCTTTGGGAATAAAACGTTTTGTTCCAGGTATTACCATATCATTTAAATATGAATCATGTGCTACATTATCAGGCAAATACAATACACAAAGAATCTTAATCCCGGGAGATTTGATATTGGGTACAACATTGAGTTAGCCAATTAGGTCTATTAACAATTAATTAAACCAGTAATTCAGTGCTGTTAAACGTAATCTTAAGTTATCTCTTCAGCCAATCACAAAACATGCTGACACCGCAGTTAGCCAATCGTACATGTAGCCTGCGCTAAAACGAGGGAAAGCGCGGGAAAGGACGAGCGAGCAAGTCACGAGACTCGCGCCTTGTTTGCTTTCACCTGTGATTGGCTGAGAATGCAACGCGACGTTTTGAAGCCAATCACACTCAATCGAAAATCGCTCTAATGCTGTGGACCAGATAGTTCAAGTTCGTGTCGTGGCATAGTCGTTTCCTCTCTGACAATCAATAAAAAAATCCGCAAACATCCCAATCACACACTGCAGCATTTATTTCCATGTTATTTTCAGAACCCAACTGACGATAAAAATCAACAGTTAGAGGCAGCAGAAGGACTATTTTATCAAGAAGAGTGTTTTGACCTGGTTGTATATGTTATTCTGAGCTTGGCCGTGGCATTCTTTTTAGTTGGCATTTTGTGGGAATTTTTTTGCAGACGCCCTAAACTAAGTAAGTAGTTCTACATGAAATGATTTAATTATCGATCGTGACTCGGGGATAATCGGAAAAAAGCCAAGTGCTCTTTTGCAGGAGTCGAACCTACGACCTTGCGATTATTAGTTCGGATGCTTTATCACTGAGCTATAGGAGACCCGTAGAAGCTGGGACTCGGGGATACTCAGAAAACCCCCAGTGCTCCTTTGCAGGAGTCGATCCTACAGCTTTGCAACTTACGAGTCTCCTATAGCTCAGGGGTAGAGCATCCGAACTGGTAATCGGAAGGTCGAGGCCTAACTCTGCCATCGTGTCGTTTCCTTAGACAAGAGACTTTCCTCCCCATTGTTTCTCTATCACCCTGGGGTCGGTTGCTCGAAGCCTGGTTAGCGCTAACCGTTGGTTAAGAGGTTAGCGCTAACTGTGCTTCGAGCAACCCGGTCCAGATGTATAAATGGTACAGGCAATATACTGCTGGTGGGTAACCAGCGATGGACAAGCATCCCATCCTAGGGTGGAGGGGGGGGGGGGGGGTGATAATTCTCCTACTTGCTTCATGCTACGATAAAACCGGGATAAGCTCCGGCTGTATGGGCCCTACGGTTGGCTCGAGCGCGACTTTACCTTTACCTACGTAGGTTCAAATTCTGCAAAGGACTGAGCATTCGAAGTTTTCCCCACCATAGATACTAAAATAAATCTCATTTCATTCACCGGAGTTTTGTGTTAACTTTGCACCTAGGTCTGAAGTAAATACATAATCCTTTTACTATTTCAAATTTAAATTTCTTTTTGCATCGAGCACTGGTGAGGAGCTTACTATTCTTGACATTTGAGATCGCTGTGCCTTAGATACCAGGCTCCAGTTGTTCGAAGGGTGGATAACGCTATCATCTACCAGATAAATCACCATCGAACGGACAAACACTAGCAAAACCAATTGAGTTATCCAGTGGATAGCACTATCCACCCTTCAAACAACTGGGCCCAGGACAAAAGTGGATTTCAGGATTTCAGTAGACGAGCTCACAGTACACATTCCCAGCGGTTTTCATGTATGTTTTGTTTCTTATTTCGTATTACCTTAGTGTTACATCAGTTTCCATCTTCCGCTTGCGTAACAGACCTTTTCTTATTATTGGAAAATTTGACGATAAGTAATTTGTTGATTCATGCCTATAGACACGTACTTTCTACAATATAGTGATCATTTATATTTTTTAATAAATAAACGACATTTCCATCGTTACAGTAACTGATTCTATTCACGCAGCAATTCACTTAATTTCTTTTAAAAATTGCTGGCAGCGGCTAAAACACAGGTCACTTTTAACGGGTCATTCGTTGCAGGTCTTTGTTTTCACCTTTTTCTAAATAACCCAAAACCCTCAATTTGGCTAACTCTAGGCCTGAAGTTGGTTTTTAGGCCTGGTGTTAGCCAAATTGAGGGTTTGGGGTTACTTTCAAAAAGGTAAAACAGTAGACTGCAATGAGTGACCCGTGAAAAGTGACCCTTGTTTTAGACCCGCCGGAAATTGCTAGTTTCATGTTAAAAAAGTCTGATTCATCTTACTTGTGAATAAGTCAAAGTTTGGTACTAAATGCAGAGGTGTACGGAGCTTGCAGAATTATAATTATTTCGCATCTCTCTTTCAGGAAACCAGCGAATGCAGTCAGTTGCTCCGACAGGGACGTGCTCAATAAACGATGACAAAGTTAAAATTCATCCATGCCACAACAGCAGTCGCGAAAAACTCGATGACATGATAGCAGAATATCAACTGTTTCACGACCGCTGGACAGAAGGATTGAAGAAATTGCGTGACAAAGAATCAGCCGCTGACGGAGCTTCAAAGCGTTGCGTTGCTGATAATGGTAACGCAGACATGGTTTCTGTGTGGCACAAGTACTTCATAAAGTAGTCGTTTGATATGCACTGCAAGCACTCTGGTATACATACGTAAATTGACTATCATCCTATACGAACCAAGACATGTTTTCCAACTTTTTTCGCAAGATTACTGAGGTTTTAATTACTATTGTTCTTTGTTTCTATTTTACAAGTAGAAACGCTGTTTGAAGTCTTTTATGAATCAATTTCTGCTGTCATTAACTATTTATAAAATAGTCACGTTCCAGAACCGTTAAATGGCTTTTTATATTCACTCATTCAGAATGCACGAGAAACCGTAGAAAAAGAAGCTAGAAATCTCTTTGGCCGCGTCCACACGTATCCATGTATTTTTAAGCTGTGTACATCTCCCTCCTCCCCTCGCAAAAAATCTCTCCTCGATTTTTTGCGAGAGGAGGAGGCGGATATACACAGGCTACATATTTTTGAAGGAAAGTAAAGAAAAGGAATTTTATTTATAAATAAGTTTCTTAACCTCTAGCGCTGAAGCACTAATTGGGGGACACTGTAAATTGAAATTTACAAATCATTGCAAATCAAATGTTGGATTTTGGGTAAAGGGGAAAACCGGAGTACCCGGAGAAAAACAGTGACCTGCAATTACTGACCCGTGAAAAGTGACCCTGTTTTAGACCTGCCGCAAATTGCTGGTTTAAACATAGGCAGCCCAAGTTCGCGTCACTAGAAAGCGTGTGATAAGTAATTACCAGTGGGAAGATGACCTTTGAGTGCAAGCGGTATTGGGTTACAGGCAGCCGTTGAGAATTTAAACGCGTTATAAGAATTTGTATGGTTAATAAAATACCATTGATTATGAAGCCTAAAACAACGGTCAATTAACTTGGCTGGAAATGAGCATTTTCTGCTTCCGATTCCACTATAGCTGATTTTTTTAACAGCTGATGACCTTGTAAATGGTCACGGAGCTTGGGTCCGAGGTCAAATTAACTCCACCGGATGAGATACAGTCATTTCATGTACAACACTTACCCCATCCCCACAGCGTCGCTCGTAACAATGGAGCTGTTCGAGAAGCCGCTGTGGGGATGGGGTAAGTGTTGTACATAAAATTACTGTACCTTATCGGGTGGAGTTAATTTGACCTCGGACCCAAGCTCCGTGACCAATTTCAAAACCAACAGCTGTTAAAATCATCAGCTATCGTGGAATCGGAAGCAGAAAATGCTCACTTCCAGCCAAGTGCGTGGGGATTTTTGACAATGAAACATTCACCGAGGTTTTCAAATGATGGGGCTTTAGCTTTGCGTGAAAAAATCGGGACTGGGATGGATTTTCGAGGCGCAAACCGCCTCTGAGCTGACTAGGTGAGCTTACGGTCGAAATCTTATTTTGCTGCCTTGACTTCTTTTTATGACATTGAAAACAAGGAAGTCACGTAACGGTAAAATAAGCACCAAAACGCACAAGAATACATCAGAGGTGAGTCAGTTTTATTCATTTTATTGAATGAACGTTAGATTGAGCGTTGTTTTATTAGGCTTCATAATCTACGGTATTATATTTCCCATACAAAGTCTTATAACGCGTATAAATTATCAACTGATGACTGTAACCCAATACAGCTTGCACTCAAATGACAACTTCCCACTAGTAAATAATTATTACACGCTCTCTAGTGAGGCGAACGTGGGCTGCCTATGGTTTAAAAATTATCACAGCTTTGTACTAAATGGAAAGGCGAACGGATCTTGCAGAATTATAATGATTTCGCTTCTCTCTTTCAGGAAACCAGCGAATGCAGTTTGCTCCGACAGGGACGTACTCAATAAACGATGACGAAGTTAAAATTCATCCTGGCGACAACAGCAGTCGCGACAAACTCGATGACATAATAGCAGAATATCAAATAATTCACGACCGCTGGATAGAAGGATTGAAGAAATTGCGTGACAAAGAATCAGCCGCTGACGGAGCTTCCGAAGCGTTGCATTGCTGGGAATAGTAACGCAGACATGGTTTCTGTGTGACAATTTGAAGTTTTCGTCACCATGACACAAGTATTTCATAAAGTAGTCGTTTGATATGCACTGTTAGCACTCCTGTATACATAAGTAAATTGACTATCATCCCATACGAACCTAATTTCGTACCCAGATCTCACTCTGTCACTGGAAATGTGAGATCTGGCAAAGTTCGACAACACACCCTTTTTCATTGGCTACTAAAAAAAGGTTGCGGCAATGCAATCTACGCTCTGATTTGCTTATTTCGTGGACCACTTCAGTGAAGGTAAAGTGAAGGTTTAGTTTCAGCAAGTGCATGTGCTGTTTTGAATAAATGACAGTTGTGCGGAGGAAAGTTTTGTTTTTTCCGACGCCGGAAAAGCTTTACAGTTGAGGAAAATCATTTTAAAAATTGCGACGTTTGTGTAAATGGTACCGACGAAAGCCCGACGAAAGCCCCACGTACCCTGCTACTCGAATAAAGTTCTGCGTAGCTGGCTACGCGGTACGCAGAAACTAACAAATTCAAGCTGAAGAATGTAATTTATTCAAAACAGTATTTCTCGCTCTTAAAGCGTGACTCGCGAATTAAGTAGTGATCAGTTGTGAATTTTAAGGTTACATTAACTACATTTTTCACGAGATCGTGAAGCGTTCGTTTCAGTGATTAGGCCTAAACCGTCTTTAACATTTTAGCTTTTAATTTACGGTTTGGCTAAGTACACTTTGTACGAGATCGTGTGAAAAAAATAGCACTCGTTTATTGATTAAGCCTAAGCGTTCGTTTCAGTGATTCTTCAGTTGCTCCGACAATTAAACGATCTCGACCGTTCAAAAACAATCGCCCTGTGTCGCTTCTTTCTGTTTCTGCTTAAGTTTAAGGTTTCCTTGTCCTCTACCCAAAAGAATCTCTTCACGAATACTCTCGAAATCCATGTTTATTCCACAAAATCACCCAAAATCACAACAGAGAGTACGAACATGCGCAGTGATAGAAAAGCCCGTATTTCGGGCTTCGCTGGCACTGAGCATGCTCGAAATCGAACTTTACCAGATCTCCCTTCCGTATGACCTTGGGAGATCTGGGTACGAGAGCAATACGAACCAAGACATGTTTTCCAACTTTTTCGCAAGATTACTGGGGCTTTAATTCCTATTGTTCTTTGTTTCTATTTTGCAAGTAGAAAACGCTGTTTGAAGTCTTTTTTGCCACTGTTTGTTCTCATTTATTTACTATTTATAAATAGTCACGTTCCAGAACCCTTAAGGCCGTTTCAAACCTCGCATTTCACATGTGCCGAATCTAATGCAATTGAGCGGAAACGATAGATTTTTCTCATTTGCATTTGCATTGCATCCCTCTTTCTAAAAACATACAGGAAAATAGGTAATATCTAAAACAATTTTCAGCTTATTTCAAATCAAAACAATTTCTTCCCAAGTACTTATAGCGGTTACCATTCACAAGTGCTCCTCAACGACTTCTTGTTTCATTTTTCATTTTTTGGGTGTACGTCAGTCAATCAATTTAGTTTCGAAAAATGAAACAAAATCGTTGAGTGCGTGTGACTGATAACCGCTGTAAGTTCAGATAACTCTTGGGAGATTCAGCCTGAATAGACTCATCTTTCCCTGTTGTAAAGTGTGACTATTTTACCTTAAAAAATGACGAATCATACGCATATACGAGTGCAGCCAGAGAGAGTCTAGTTGGACTCACGGTCAACACATCGGAATGGAAAATGATCTGCCTTAATTCAAATACACTGGGTCTGTTATCGATCTTCCAGGCGCTTCACTCTATACTGGGTGCAATAAGTATAACAACTTTCTTGATAAAAAAAAAAACAAAAGAAAGAAAGAAATGCATTCGATCAATTTCTAAAGAGAAAATGCTGTGAAAAGTGCTGTTGGATTACGACTTCGTTCACAGTACATATATCATGGCCTCCTTCTGCCTTGTAGGCAGTTGATCATTGGTATATGCACTTAGGCTCTTAACTGCGAAGACCGATTCTGGAGATGCAAACACTGCGTAAATTATCGCGTTCGACGCGTGGAAGTCTTCTTCCTCTGTCTCTTTTCCACTCAGGTCCTCATCCTCTCTACCTCTGCCCGTTTGCAGCCCGTCTTTACAGCTACCCTCGAATTAACACGGTCGTCAGCCAGCCCGGCATTCAACGTGGCTGCCTTCATGTTTCGTTTGCAGACGTCTTTGTAGCAAAGAAGCGGCCGTCCTGTCGATCGTTTGCCTTGAGACAGCTGTCCATAGAGTAGGGCTTTTGGAAGGCGCCCGGGGCCAATGGCCTAGCCAACGGCGTAGTCTACGCTCTGAGAGGAGGTACTGGATAGTTGGCAGTTCTGCAGTTTCAAGTACTTTCTGGTTGGTGATTTTATCCTTCCAGGTGATCTCAAGAATTTTGCGGAGGAATCTGAAGTGGAGTGTGTTCAGTCTAGCTTCTTGTCTCGTGTATGTAGGCCATGTCTCTCTCCAATACAACAGAGTGCTGAGGACGCAAACAGAGCATTCAAGTCACTATTCAGGGAGAGATTGGAGGTGATTGTTGAGTTAAGGTACTTGAAGGCGTCCAAAGAGTTGAGTGCTTGGTTGCTGATCAGGATGGTCGGCTCAGCATCGGTCCCCGGAATTGCCAGTACCTCAGTCTTTATGATGATGGTAAAGCCTAAGTCCTGGCAGGCAGTCGCGAAGCGGTCTATGATCGCTTGTGTCCGCTCTCTGTGTGACTGACAAAGGCAGCGTCGTCGGCAAAGGGCATCTCTCTTAACAGCACTGTCTTCACTTTTGTCTTAGCGCGGAGACGAGTCAAGTTCAGTAGCTTTCCGTCGTGGCGTGTACGGTGGAGAAGGCCCCCCTCACTGCAGAACTGGAAGGCGTGTTGGAGGATGAGAGAAAAGAAAATACCAAACAGGGTGGGTGCCCACACGCAGCCTTGTTTATCTCCACTGCGAATTTTGAACGGGCGAAATCAAGAGTCCTGTTGGCGAAATATTATAGCTAAAAACATACATACGAGATGCTTTATCAACTTTATTTATCGTCGACTTTAGGAGTACCTTACTAAATGAATCGTTGAGCTTATTGCTTTCCGTGGTAATTTTAGCCTTTCTACCACTTTCACTGTATTCCGGATTCCGGATTCCGTTTCCAGATTCCCTTTCCGAATTTCATATTTTGCCATGGAAAAGTAAGTTTTGCCGTGGCAGATGTGGGCCACCGAAGAGATCTAACCCGAAGGTCGTGGGTTCAATTCCCACCCTAGTCAGAGTTTTTCTCTGTCCTTGAGTGGGCCCAGTTCCATCAGTAGGGCTAACGCTCACATGGTTTATATGGGATAGAAATATAGCACTTCACGTTACACTACACTCTCTTCACTTAATTCATTATAAATGCAAACACTGACACTATCGATACATCTGAACGATAACGAATATCGTTCTTTATAGCGTGGACTTCGTTACATAGAGGTTTGTTAAATCGAGGTTATACTGTATGGTCGCAATCTGAAATAAATTTCAAATAATTATCAAAGGGCACAGGGATTCGCTCTTTTGTCATGATAAAAGCTTCTATTAGGGATCTCAAGCCGGCGCAGGATTTGTTTAACGAAAGTCTGTTAACAGAAGAAGGATTTTCGGAATTCAAGGCTGAAAAGTGCTTATGCTCAAACTTGGACTTTGAATATTCATAACGTAAATCTCGGAAAACTAACACGAATTTTCTGTTGCTCTCGGTCCATCGCTGAAAAATTCAAATGCTTGATTTCACAAAACCTTGCCTCGGTCTTGTTGAAGACCGACGATGACGGATCATTGTACTCTCATTGTTCACTAAAGATCGAGTGATATTTATTTACTAGACTAAGTATCAGTAGCCCATTTCCAAGTAGTTCTAAATATAATGCGAGCTCTCTATCAGAAGCAGAACAGGATTAACGGAGAAAAACACTACAACTTCTCTAACTATACACCGAGGGTGCGTTCGATTGACCGTATTCCGGAATAGGAATTCATGGAATAGAAGTTTGAAATCCTTTGTTTTTACGTAGATTCACATTATAATTGTCAAGCAACTGCTAAAATGCTATTTTGAACGTATCATTATTATCCTTGTGGCTTCAAAACGCCAGATATAACGTTTTAAAATTCTTATTCCGGAATAGGGTCAATCGAACGCACCCTAAGATAAGTGTGCTCGACTGTCAGGCGTATGAACCGAAATTCAACATTATTCACCCCAAGACACCTTCTGTAAGATAAAAGAAAGCAGTCACTCCAGTGACTTGAGCCATTGCACAGCAGAAAGCTATATATAGGATATAAAAAGTTATTAATAGGTCAAATATAAACTTTGAGAGTCACCTACAGGGGCCCCGAAGGGGTTGTAATCCTCAAAGAAGCCTTTTGTGCATTGGCTCGTTTTCTCAACTAATCGCCGATCCATTTTTAATTCGAACTTCGTAATAACTTAGAAGTTTGCCCAAGTAACTCGTACTGAACTGTAATATATTTATAGCAATGGTCGTTTTGAAGTGACGTCAAGACTTCGCTACAAGGAAGAAATGGCAGCCATGGTGGTAGTCCAAACGAACCGCACAGGAATTATAATAAACTTCATTTTATGTTAACAATTTCTTAGTTTTGTTTCGGTGAACCAATATGGCCACAGGCCACCAAGGTAAAAACCCATCACTGAAATAACCTCGCTCTTCAAGGCTCTGTCAAACACTTAAATCGGTGCATTAAATTTCCAACTAAATTTTCCAATAAATTTAGGGGCAATGGTGAATATATACCAGGCCCCAATTTAGTTTACGATTAATCATATTTTGATATGATATTATCAGCTGGCTCTTTCGATTCTTTCTTGTGGATGGGTGTTATATCTGCCGATTTCCATTCTCTTGGAATTCTGCCGCTGCTAAGAGAGTTGTTAAAAATAGCGCAGAGACTGGGAGCTATTTGTTCATTACATTGTTTTAGTAGTCGAGCTGGAATGCCGTCGGGACCACATGCTTTTGAGGTGTCTAGTCCATTCAAGTAATTTCTCACCTCTTCAACTGACACTTCTATTTGCGAAATTTCCATAACAGTTTTGGTGATATGTTAATTTCAGCCCTGTTTACATTAGAGGCTGCGGGAAGAAAAACAGAACAGAAATATTAATTAAAAGTTCTGCTTTCTGAGCAGGTTCCTTAGCTGTCACACCGTTGTACGAGATCACCGGACATGTGCCAGACCGACATCCTAAACACTTTGTGGTAGCTCCAAAATTGTTTAGGGTTGTCTTTAAAAGACTTCTCAATTTGTTCTAAGTACTGTCGATGTTTGGAGCGAACTACATACTTAATGTTTTGACTCAAAGCGCGTAATTTTCCCTTACGTTCTGGGGTCTTGCTCCGGCGAAATTTTTTTAAAGCTGCGTATTTCTTGGGCAACAAGTGACGTACTTCGCCATCTATCCAAGGAGGAGAGTTAGTATCATGGACTGCTTTTACCGGTATATGATCTTTCACAGCTGTTAAAAACAAGTCCTTCCAATTTGTTTGAAACGGATTTTACTACAGAAATTAAGCCAATCTCAGGGTTATTTTTCAAAACACTTGCAGGGTTAAGTCTTTTTTTCCCTACAAAGATCGTTTCAGTCGTTCTCAAAGATCAAAAATAGTATACAAAGCCAGTTGTTGGGACTGTGATTCCTTCTACATCGGCAAAACAAAAAGAAGATTGCATGACAGGAAGTCCGAGCATTTCAAAGCTCTTACACAAGTCGGCCACGCCTCGGCTGTTGCAGACCATACAATTTCTACCGGTCATAACATCAAATGGGACCATTTTGAAATCCTCGCAACTGGAAAGTCCGACTTGCAGTGTAAAATTAAAGAAACGCTGTTAATCAGTGATTTAAAACCCTCTCTCAATGAAAACATTGGTAGTGAGAAGCTTTTTCTTTATTAATTTCTTCCGGAAGAATCGTCTACCGGAAGTTACGATTTTGTTATCACACTTTTTAACTAGTCACCAGTTCCTCGCTCTAGTTTTTTAAAATTCTGTGTAACAGTTTTAACCGTCACTTCTGATGATGTATGCTGCAACATACGAAACGTCAAGTATAAAATGAAAATGTTTGTAACCGCTGTTTGTTTTCTTTTCCTATTGAAATTGAAATGGCCAAAGGACAAAAGTATTTATGATCCTCAAAGAATCCTTTTGTATATTGGCTCATTCTCTCAACTAATCGCCGATCCATTTTTAATTCGAACTTCTTAATAACTTAGAAGTTTGCCCAAGTACCTCGTACTTAACTGTAATATATTTATACCAATGGTCGTTTTGAAGTGACGTCAAGACTTCGCTATAAGGAAGAAATGGCAGCCATGGTGGTGGTCCAAACGTTTCAGTGAACCAATATGGCCGCAGGCCACCTGCAAGGTAAAAACCCATCACTGAAATAACCTCGCTCTTCAAGGCTCTGTCAAACACTTAAGTCGGTGCATTAAATTTCCAAGGTACAGTCAATAAATTTAGGGGCAATGGTAAATATATATATACCAGGCCCCAATTTAGTTTACGATTAATCTATTCATTTTATTTTAGACGATGGTTCGCCGCTGTAAGGAATAAGGTGTCCTGAGAATTAACGGTACTCGATTTTTAGTGATAAAAGCCACTATTTTTTCAGATGTATCTAGAAATGCAGTGGTTAGATGCACCCCTGTCTCAATAAACACGGCATCGCAAAGTGTCCCGTTCTTTTATCAAGTTTGCCTGAACTTTGTCTTCCGCTGAGAGAGCTTAAGGTAGCACTTAGTCGTAGCCTAGCAACCATGCAGAGGTTTCCCATGAAGTTTCTTGCATCGTTCAACCCAGGAATCGTGAAATGACTTGTAATCTTGCAGCAGCTCGTCAAATTCACCTTCTCGACTTGGCTCGTTAGTGTTGGTTCAGTTTGCCATCTCCACGTTATGATATTTGTTCTCACTGGCGGCTCATTTTACTGTAGCTAATGTAACTTCCAGTTAGCACCCGTTTAGTCGATACGCTTTGCATTCCGTAAGGCTACAGCAAGAACGCGCAGTCTTTGTATTTCTTCGTTTTGGCGAGCCCAGTTATTGTTAGGAAACCAGCCCAGTTGTAAGGGCCAGCACGTAGAAGCCACCGCTTACTATTAAACACGTCTAATAAATAAACAAGCTTCGTGTTTTCAAGAAACGTTACTCGTGAGACGGTGAGTTTCGTGAGTGAAGTCAATATAGACTACCCCTCTCACCAAAAAGCAATATTTGATTTCATTTCGAAGTCTGCGCGAGCAAAATAACAGAGTTGAGGCTTAGGGGTATAATTTGCATTTTCCTTTGTTTATCACAAACAAAAGAACATGCAAAATTACTCCCCTGATTGTCGACTCGGTTAATAATAGTTGTGGTTGCACGAGCCCTTTTAACCATGGCTTAAATAGCGTTTGTGTGTAACCGCGTTCCCTAGACCAAAACTGCCGTAGCGTTATTTCCATGGATACATAAAAAAGAACAAAAGATTGAGTTGACTTTGCCATTCATAAAGCAGAACGTAGCTAATACACGAAGATCCCTGTATTAATTATACCCTACTATTAATCCCCAGAGGAGAGTCTTTTACCGTGTAGCCGCATCCCCAAGGATAACATGAAACCTGAGCTGAACCAAACCCAAACCATTTACCCTCCGGAAGGCCCCAAATCCAAGCTGTGTATAACCACAACTAATGATAGTTATAAACTTTATTTAAGCGTCAAGTGTTTAAGCGTCAAGTGTATTTAGCTCTGGGGGGGGGGGGGGGGGGGCACTAATTGGGGTCCCTGTACAGAAATGAAATCAAATCAAATCAAATGGACCATATTTGTATTCTCAGTTTTTGACTGGAACTAGCTTGCAATGGAGGCTAACGCGAGGAAATGTATTAAAAAGTATTTGCATTTGAAAAGATTCTCTCGCATTAGCTTATTTGGCATGACATGCTTTGACATCATTTTTGGCAGATGGGAAGATACGTCAGCCCAAAATGAACAGTATTCGATTTTTTTTTAATTTCTCAGAATAACTGCTTTCGTTTTCGGTTTTATACAATACTTCATTGAAATTAGTGTCATGCATAATCACTGTGAAACTCACAAAACCGTGAAGTCCAAAAATAACAATATTTCTGGAATGTTAATTTTATGTATTGCGATTAATCGAAGAAAAACCCTCAATAGGACAGCATAAATAATTATACCAGTGTTTACGGATCTCCCGAAATTCGTGTTTGTTGAAGATTTGTAATGTAATCTATCTTCTTTTTGGCCTTTTATCCTATTTCATCTCATTTTCATCTCTTCCAGTTTCCGACTCTCTAATTATCTCAGTCGTTCGTTAGTTTGCAGTAAGAGTTTGACACCACTGTATTATCTTTCTTTGCCCTTTCTGTTACCGGAGTTCTTTTAAGGAACCTGTACCACTTTTTCGTGATCTGTCAAAATGCAGGAATATTGCACTCTTAATGCAATTAATTCAATGGGTGTCAGTAAAGAGGTGACTCGGATGTGTCAACAATTAATATTTACTTCGAATCAACAATTTGTTTGAAACGGATTTTACTAAAGAAGTTAACGTTAAAAAACGACGTTTCAACCGTTCCAACGGTCATTTTCAAGTTGAAAGATAAAATTTAGCATGTGCTAATATAATAAATTGTAAAAATGCTAATGAGGTATTGACCAAAAACTCTAATATATTTACATGGAAAGAACACGATAAAAGAGCGAAGGAGACAATAAAAGTGAATTAATTAGGTTTAGTTTCACGGTTCGAGTTCATGAATAAAAAGCATTTCAAATATCAGACAGTCTAGTTTACTCTGACATTTCTTCAAACTCTTGAAACTTCTTTTGATGGTCTCCGGATCCTTGCTAGTCCTGCACACGATTGCGCCGATTGCTGATCGTTTATGCTCCTCCACACGTTGATGTAGGTGACGACTCGTGAAGCTGACATAGTCTGCATCACACAGACCACACTTGTAGTAATAAAGGGCGTTTTCTTGATTAACAATTGGAAGTTTGTAGATTGATACCGTTGTCCAGCCCGTTCAGTTACACAAGTCGGAAGATCAAAGGACAATTCAAACCGAAAGAACACAAACTTCCAGTTGCTAATCAACAAAACGTTATCTATTTACTTTAAGTGTGGTGTATACCAGATATGTCAAAGTAGAAGAATGTTCCGCCCACATCATGATTTAAAGACTCTTGACACGAAGTCGACAAGTGCTATTATTACGTAGTTCATTTCGTTCAAAAACAAATCCCGCAGCAAAGGAGCAAAAGAGATAGGTAGGTTTTTAGCTTTTTATGTGTTTTGTAGCACAGGATGGTATTATGGTTTATCGTAGACTTTTTGTTTAGTGATCATGAAAAAAATTCCAACACACATCTCTTGGTCCAATTCTTGATCCAATCAAAGGAAGAGAAAGTGAATGAATCGCATGTCCTGGCTCCGCGCGCACTTGTAAAAGAACAGAAAAAAAAAATTCAGTTTTCAGTAAAACATGACTCTATTTGATGAAAAACTTGGACCTTCGCATCGACTTCATTGCTATAAGCGACCTTCAGAACGAGTTAGAATACAACAGATGTTATTATGGTGCAAATAAGTGGCGGGGTATTCAGCAGATAAGCCGTATTTATTTCTATTTTTTACTTCTCTGTCGGCACTTTTAGTGGAACAAATTTTATTCTCACTGATTTCAGTCTTTAAAAATCTATATTTGTGAAAGAGCAATCGTTGTGATATTGTAATAGGAAGACGTGGCCACTAACTGTGAAACCGCAGCTGACAACACAGTCACGCTCTTCAAGTACCTCGAAGCAGTGAGAAACTGCTCGCAGGCTAGTCTTCGTTGAATAAAAGTGCCAATGATCGTTCGACAATTGTTGCAAAAGAGGAAACGGGATTTGCTTTCCTTTCTTCCAACCGTTTTGTGTTGGACGTCGATATTGTGGACACACCTCTTCACTGACACTAATCTCGTACCCAGATCTCTTGTGGTGAGCGAAGGCGAAATCTGGTCAAATCCGATTTGCACACGTGATCGACTGCAGGAATGTGACACTGAAGGGTGAGGCTTGTGATGTCATCTACAGGGACCCATTTGCTTTCCTTCTTTCCTGATAGCGGTGAAGTGTATGAAACCTTATAGGTATGCAACTTGTTATTTCGTTTTTCTATACGAGCCTCTATGACGTGCCGTTTATTCCATGCTCTTCCTCTTAGGCGTAAACGTTTTCTCCAACGCTATAGACAGGGCGAATTTAAGCGACACTGTGTACGCCAGGCACGCTTGTCACATCAGTCGCTTTTTGTGCTTCCTTTCTTACTTTAGAAGCATGTTGGGAAAGTCATTTCCAGTTGGGTGAATTCTCCCAGAGCTAGAAAGACATCATGTAATCCGTTTTGTCTGAGACTACTACATATTCGTGAAAAATATACTTCGAATGTTGTTTTGTAAGCAATTACTTCTTTGGGGTCGTTATCAAGAATATTTTGGTACAGAGGGAGCTGTCCTTGTCTCCCCGCCTTGGTCGCTTTGGATTACACGTGGTGCTCCCCTTCAGTTCCTTGGCAACGACCCTGCTAGATTTCCATTGCTTATGTTTTTTAGCAAAAATGATCAACTGTATGCTTTTCAAGTACCAGCTAAATACACAGCGAAATTCAAAAATTGGATTCTAGATAATTTATTCTCGCCACCTGTCACAGAGCTCCACTGTGAAATAAAGCAGAAGACCTAATGGCCCATTGCTGACACTGCAGCTGAAATTTCACCTTGCAGCGTTTGTTGCTGTTGCTGTTGCACAAAAACGTGAGCCTTATGACTTCTATGTAACTGAAGTTTAAATACCGTGCCAAATGAATGTCCTTGTTGGCGGCATTGTGACTGCATCTTTGCTGGCGCTTATTCAATTTTTTACCTTTGATGAAAAATTCGGGTTGTCACCGTTGATATTGTCGAAAATGTTCGTCATCACAGGGCCACAAGCCCCCCGGGAGGAAGGGGGCTACTGCAATATATGAGCTATGTAGGTATGTGCCGCTGTGAAGGGCATGGTTTTCAAGCAGTTTACTCTAGGATAGGGTACATAAATCAGAGCGTTTGTGTTCAGAATAGGGTATAATTTTTCACGGAACTGACCAGTTGGTTGAGGATTTTTTCTGGACTAAGGAAACCAGAAAAAGACTGAACGAACTGAACAAGTATAAATAAATCCTTTTATGAGCGAGCAACGATAGAAGAATAGGTTTTGTTACGGTCAGACTGTGCTAGTGACCTAAGTAGTTTCTGATACTTTTGCAAGTAGTTGCTAAAACAAGGAATGACCTACAAAGAGTTACAATGATCTACAATAAAAATTCGTATGCAATTCGTATGATCTTGAGTAGAGTCTCGTTAGCGCGTTCAACCTCACCATTGCTTTGGGGCCAGTATGGAATCCCCTTTCTCTGAGTTATTCCCAGATATTCGAGAAAGCCCCCGAATTGAGCAGAGGAAAATGGTGGTCCTTTGTCTGTTCGGATAGTGACAGGTAGACCATGCGTTTGGAGCATACCCTCCATGGCTCTTCTAACATGTGCTGCATCTGTTTTCTTTAGAGAATAACTTCAGGCCAGCGTGAGTAGTTGTCCATTGCCACAAGGAGATGATACCCTACGGGGATCTCCAGGAGGTGAAGGGCGATGTCGGTCCAAGGACCCTCGGAGATGGTGGTTGATCGAATGGGTTCTGGTTTACTCCTTGGACCAACCAGCTGGCAGGGGTGGCATGCTCTTATGAATTCATCAACCTGCTTGTCCATGTGAGGCCACCATACCTTCTGTCTAAGCCGTGCCTTTGCGCGTACCATCCCTTGATGGCCCTCAGGTGCAAGCTTGATAGTACGCTTCCAGAGAGACTGTGGCAAGATGATGCGGTTTCCTCGGAGAACAAGCTGTCCCAGGACCCAGATTTCCTCATCTAAGGCTTTGTACATAGTACCTGACAGACGCCCCCAATCCCCTGAAGCCACAACTTCGCGTACTGCAACGTGGGATCGTGTGCTGATGCTCGTTCAACTTCCAGAGCTATAACTGCTACTGGTATGGCTTCAATGGCAACGTTGTAGGCATATTCTGCAGTTTCTGTAGCGTCTTCGCTCTGGGGTGGGTCTAGTGGGAGCCGGCTCAAGGCACCTGCATGGTTGTCTACATCAGCTATGTGCTTGACCACATAACGGAACTGCTGAAGATACAGTAACCATCTTTCAATGCGCGATGAGGAAGGCGTGCTCTTTGCGCTCAGGACTGTGATCAGAGGCTTATGATCTGTACATACCTCGTAGGCAACTCCGTTCACGAAGTGGCAAAACTTCTGACAGGCCCATCGCACTCCTTTTCAAATTGGCTGTATCTTGTCTCCGCATTACTAAGCCTACGGCTGGCATAGTAGACTGACCTGTACAAGCCGTCTGGTTGTTGTTGTTCTAGAATCGCACAAAGTCCAACGGGTGATGTACCTGTAAAATAGGCCACAAATGGGGCACTGGGGCTTTTTAGTAACCTCTTGAATTTCTCAAAGGCTTCCTCCTCTTTGGTACCCCATTTCCACGGCCTTCCCGACCTTGTAAGATCCCTAATGGGCTTGATATGGTTGAAAACCCTGACATAAACTTGGCGAAAAATTGAGCAGAGCCCAGACATTTTCTTACTTCAGATTGGTTCTGTGGTCTTGGGGCGTGAACAATGGCTTCCATGCTCTTATCGAACACCTGCAACCCCTCCCTCGTGAGAACTTCACCCATGTAAGTCATGCTGGTGGCACTAATGACACATTTGTCATAGTTAAGGGTTAAGCCATTTTCTTCAAATTTGCGCATTACGCGTTCAAGATTTTCGTCGTGCTCTTCCTGGTTACTCCCAACAACTCTGAAATCATCATGCAAGTTGTGAGCCCCAGGACAGTCCTTTAGGATTTGCCATATCAGCTGTTGAGACTTCTCAGTTGCCATGTTGGACTCCGAAACACAAACGCTTGTACCGGTAAAGGCCGTCTGAGGCTGCGAAGGTTGTTATGTCTCTTGAATCAGGGTGGAGCTATATTTGGTAATGCCATGTTTAGGTCAAGTTTACTGAATACTTGGCCTCGAATATCCCTTGCAGGGTTTGGCCTGCCTCATATCCAAACAAATTCTGATATCACCATTGCGCTTTTCCACAACCACAGGAGGATTTACCCAACTGGTAGGGCCATTGACTTTCTCAATGACATCCAGTTGTTCCAACTGCTTCAACTTTTCCGTTACTGTTTCACGCCTGCTGAATGGAATGCGGCGCAAGGGTTGTGCTACAGGTGCAACCCCATCATTCTGGTGCACTTTTGGCTGGTAACCTCTTAGTTTCCCCAGACCCTCAAAAATTTGGCCTTAAGGGCAGTTCTCCTGTCCAAGGGGCTGGCAGTCTCATGGATCACATCACAGCTGTTTACAGAAACCCCACCCTTAAGCACCTGAAGCATTTCAGACGCTTTACAGCCCAGCAAAGTTACAACGTCACCAGGCACTATGTAGAATTCTGCAATGGTTGACAAATTAGATTGTGGGACAGTGACTCTTAACTCCCTGAAGCTGTAGTAGTTAGTGAGTTGCATACGCGTACACATTCCTGTCACATTTACTTAAGGCAACTGCACCCCCGGTAAGGGATTGAAAGACATGCTCTCACATGAGGTTACAGCTAGCTTCTGAATCAATAATGACATCAGTTGATTTATCGTTTATATACAGTTCAATTGTCTCAAGTCCCTCACCAACAGAGGTTTCAAAAACATAGAAGGAATCATCCTGTCGTTCATCAGAAGGTATTGCCAGGCAATATCTTGGACTTTATCCCGCTGCCCCTTTTGGGATGTTGTGTTTGAAGTGTGCGGCGCGGGGTGATGGCTTGGTCTTGGAAATACCAACAACAAACAGCAAAATGGCCGACTTTGCCACAGGTTTCACAGACATGATTACGGGAGCAGCGACAGTCCCTTGCCATGTGGCCGATTTTGTCACACTTTATCGTGATACTGGCTTACTACATCTAAAAGCTTGACTAACGTTAAGCTGTCAGTGCGAAACAACTTCGCTTTCAGATTTTTTGTCCTTGATATACATGAGCACCTGGTCTCTAGTCATGTTGTCTTTCTCTTCTCTATACTCGCAATGCTCAGCCAAGGTACTGAGTCTAGTCACGAAGTTATATATTCTCTCACCTGGTGTTGGTTTCGCTGCAGCTAGGAAGTTTTGCCTGGCCATAGGGATCTTTTTGAGTTAAAAATGTGCAGTAAGCGATCCCATGGCTTTCGTGTAATCTTTGGCGTCACCTTTCGTTTCAACTGGAATAGTTCTGAAGATTTCTCTTACACCGGGCCCAGCCAGCAAAACAAGCACTTCACATTACACTCTAATACGTCTGTTGAAATATAAGTGCTACACGGGCAACGTTTGCAAAAACGTAACACGTCCTTGTATGTCATTGTAGATTATTGTAGAACTCTCATTGTAGCTCATTGCAGTTCACTGTAGGTCATTGTAGATCATTTTAGGTCATTATGCATCGTTGTAGGTCATTGTAGGTCATGCCTTGCTTTAGTAACCACGCACTTTTGCAACAGCAACAGTAATCAGTGTTAGCAGCGTGGGAAAATTCCCTTCCTAAAACAGCTGCAATTTATCAGTCGAAACTGTTAGATATAATTCAGACCACTTCGTTTTTCGTTCTTTGGTGATTTATATATTTCTTAGGTGCTTTAAGGTAGGGGAAAACAGCGACGGTAGAAAAACAAACAAACTGCACTGAAACCAGTTAGAGTTCGAATCTCCCTCCAAATCATGGGGTTTCCTGTGTGGTACTACTTCATGTTACTTAAGGACTTCCTTAGCTGGTGGAAGACGTGTTATACTTACTTCATTGATGACGTTAGCATGACGTCAATACATTTAAGGCCAAATGTGATTCTAAAGAGTTTATTAAATTTAAGGCAAAATGTTATTACATTTAATGCAAAATGTTATTCCATGTAGGACTTTTATTACATTTAGGGTCGTTTATTGCATTCAGGCCTTCAACAGGGAGCTCGTAATGAATCCAACAGCGATTTTCAGTTTTCGCCTCAAGACAGTGATAAAATCTTCCTGTTATCAGATTCAATTGCTAATGCCTTCATCCTTCCATTTTAAAATTTATATTAGGCTAAAAGCGAGTCGCAAATGTATTTATAATTAGCATTAGGACTTCCACAGAAAGGTTTTTTGTCTACCAGGCCCAACTGTAATTAAAATTTGGAAGAAGAACGGATTTAAAAAAAAGTTTCTTTTCCGGAATGGTAAGGAGAAGAGAAGAGATCAAATACTGTAGCGGTAGGTCACTCGGTCTGTCATATTTATTTCGCGTCGTCTATTGAAACTCTAGAGAAATAAAGATAGAAATGTGAACGCAAACTCTCTGAACAGGGATACTTGTTTATGCGCATTTATAGTCTACAAATAGCTATTTTACCTTCAAATGCCTATGCATAACATTTCAAATTCCGTTTTCCGTCAACCTTCCATTACTTGTGTTACATGTGAACCTAGGCAGTTACCAGTATTAGCTTTAAAATAACTGGTTTCTGGTTAATCCAATTCATCACTACGACTTACCAGCGCGAAGATTGTTTAAAGTAACATTACTCATTAACACGAAGAGAGATAACTTTGGATTTTCCAACAATGTATCGCTTTATTCTAACATAAAGTTATTCAGATAGTCAAAATTTAATATTTCCTTCGCTTTTTGTTTGTCAACATTATGACTTGCGATACGTCAGGTTCACATGTTCACAAGTTTGTTTCCACATTTCATAGATGTTTAGATTTTGAATTACAAACTCTGTTTTGATTGGCCACTCTACCTCACTGTGTAAACAGTTCACCATGAAGTCAAAGTAGATATGTTTCGTTTCTGAGAAAAGATTGAAACAAAAAATGGGTATTAACTTTTTAATGTCTTTAATGAGAAAAGTTATGCCGAGTTGGTCTTCTTTTACCAAAAAGAAGGATCTGTATTATCTGTTTTTGCGGCTGTTTGATAAGAATAAAAGCGATATTGGAACAATCATTATGAAATAATCAGATTTCAACTAGAAGGTTCTAGAAATTCAGTTGGAATCTGCTCATCTGCTCTCTTCTTGGGCCTACGAAGGTATGTCCAGTTCTGTCTTGTCAATTTTTTCTATCTTATTTCCTTTTACCAACATAGCTTCTAAAAACTGATCAATTATTTCGTGATAGGCTTCCTGACCGGTTTGCATCAGCTGTGCTAGCTCTTAATCCAAATTTGATCCATATCATTTTGCACTTTAAAAATATATATTTTTTCAAGAAGAAAGTCTCCATCTTATTAGCTAGGGAAGTTGCTCTTAATGCGGACGTCTGTTGGTACATCCCTCAGGTGAGGCAAACAATAACTGGGGGGCTTCTTTGCGATTCGTTTATATCACTGGACATCTGGCCCCAGTTGTTCAAACGATGGATAGCGCTATCCGCCAGATAAATCACTAACCAGTGGATAAGTCATGCCAAAACCAATTCGGCGCTATCCATTAGATAGTGACTTATCCGGTGGATAGCGTTATCCACCTTTTGAACAACTGGAGCATGATGATGTGACATTTCTGAAAGAAAGGAGTATCTAGTAAGTTCCTGTTGCGGTACTCCAAAAAAGTATTGTCCGGATAGTATGCAAACCTACAGTAACTGAGTTAAGACGCATGCACACACCTTCTTTCCAAAGCAATAAAAATAGATTATAGTGAGATTAAATAGGTTGTGTCACAGTTACGTTAGTTTACTGTGTTTAGGAGAAATCTTTAGTTATCACGAGTTAAAAACTCGAAAATGGTAATGTGGAATTCCTTTACTGATAAAACTATCGTTACATCACAAACAAGATGATTCTGAGCAAAAACGACCTACGTCTAGGCGATTTGCCATAAACCTGAAAAATGTCGGGCATTTTGTGTGACAAAGCCCCTTTTAAATGCACAGGGAATTTGACGAAGCTTCGAATAAAGAGGAAAGAAAGAACAAAGGATCTTGATATCAGCAGGCAAGTCAGAAATTTAAAGAAAGAACAATATTTATTCCTGGGGCTTTCAAGGCTTGAAGCTTGCGGGGATATAAAGAAAGTGAAATTTCAACCGTAGGGACACAGTCAACCAGTTGCTTTAGTGGTGGTTTCTAAGAAAGCAACCCGTGGATGAATTGTGAGGTCACTGACGACCAAAGACACATTTAGCCAATCATCTGAGCGGGGTGCAAAATAGTTCCAGCTGCGTGAAAAGATTAAAGAAAAAACGAGAACTTAACTGAAACAGAAACCGAAAGCGCTTCTTCGTTGAAAAGTACCATAATCTCCAAAGACCGTGTGTTCGAAAATCCTCGCCTAAACGGCAAAAAGAAGGAACTCCAAAGCGATGACAAGCTGTTAGGTTAATTCAACAAGATCAAACAATCCTGTGCACGACATTTTCCCCCATTACCTTCAAAACCCACCTTTTTGCTTGTGTCATCCTGCCCCTAATGGACTTAATCGGCTAACTCAATGTTGTACCCAATTCAAATCTCCAGGGATTAAGATTCTTTGTGTATTGTATTTGCATGATAAAGTAGCATTCACATTTAAGTAATATATGGAAATACCTGGAACAAAAAGTTTATTCCCAAAGGGTTTGAAATGGCTGCAACATTGAGTTAGCCGATTAGGTCTATTGAACAAAAATTCCCGCGAAAAATAGCGTACGGAACTTGCTGGTCAAGGGCTCAAACCTTCATAGCGTCAAAAAGCTTCGAGGGGAATAAAGAGATGCAATAACGAAAAGGTTATAGAATCGTTCTTCACGCAGTGAATTATCCAAAATGACAGTGCTAATGTTGCGTTTATTTTCTTTTTAGATTCCTTCAGCGAGGTAGATTTGACAAAGATCATGTTACCCCTTCTCTTATTCGCTTTTTCTCTCTTGGAGTTTTCTCCCCAAACCAACGCCATATTTCTTCCTTACTGGTCGAAAAGAAACCACTCGGATACGGCATTTCATATACCCTTCAATGCTCTCGAACTGGAAGTCCCCAAAAGGAAATCTCAAAAGATGCAGTACTACACAGACTTGGCGAAGAATTTTTCTTTGGATTATCGCTGCGAAAAAGGACTGGCGGTCTCAATTGCTTGGCATACCTACTCGCCTTACACTAACATTTATCAACCCAAAAATAAAAGAATCCCTGGTTTGACCGTAGATGGAATGTTCTCTGGGATTCTAAAGGCTGCTTTGTCAAGCTGTTGCCACAAAGATACTAAAGTTCTGTTTGGTAAATTGCTGAAGTCTGTGCGGAATGCTGAGAATCATATTGAAGACGACACCTTTGATCTTACGTTTCCACTTTATGGATATGATTCATCTGCCAGCTCATTTAGGTAAGACAAATTAAAAACTTGAAAACGAAGTACTAAAGTTCTGTTAAATCTAAAACGCAAACACGCGCAGACGCAAGCAAAAAAAGAAACGTGTGTAGACGATTGTTTCAGGTGTAGATGAAAGAGAAAGAGAAGGCGTTTGCATTTGCCCTTCAAACCGAACTGACGCAATCCCAAATCCCTAAACCGAACCAAGGGAGAACATCACGCATGAGCAGTCTCTGTAAATGTCCTTGCGTTCATTTTAGGCTTTTAAGCAATCTCGTTATTGCAAGAAAAAGAACTTTCCAACAGAATAAGCTGAAACGCTTTCAATTGATAATGCACACTGTACTTGCCAAATTAAAAACAGGACCAACCTAGCTAGATCTTGAAAACGTGCTAAATTTGTCGGCTGGTTCATCCAGTAGTTCTAGCTTTTTTCATTAGTTTTAGTTTTGGCTCTGGAATAATCCAAAACGGAACAAGAAAACTCTGCTCCCGGTTGAATAACTACGCGTGCGTGAACGGTAATCTGGATATGCGTGGAAAGTCAATCTTTTAGAAATATGGTTTCTTCCTCTAAAGTAAAGCACTTCCACGACGCATTGGACTACGCTCTCGAGAGGTTAGGAAAAGCTAAACCCTTTGGAAAGAAAGCTTAGTATGGGGCTTTAAAGACTATAATGTACAATTCGTAGGGGTCAATAGCTTCTAGGGCATAAAACTCTGCAAACAATTTTCAATTTTTCCCGTGAAAACTAACATCTGGTTAAATGGCAGGAAATGAAATTGTTTTCCAACAGCCAATCAAATATGGTCTTTTTGCATTTGACCCCTGGTCAAGGGAAGGATGACACTGGAAATGAAATTGGTGTTTAAGTGCAAAGCACATCTGTAATCTCACTTTTACAATCATCTTCGACCTTATAATAGGTAGGAAGTGCCGTGATAGTTCCCAGAGTTGCGTTAGCTAGGAAATTCATAAACCTCATGTAAAACAAATGCTCCTATCTAAGGAACGCAAATGCAAAAAAGTTCTATCCAGGAAGCAGGCTCCATTTGCGTGAGACAATGTAAAATTGGCCACAAGATCGATAACGTCAACGTTACTTCCGCGGGAACAGTTTTCTGTACGTTTGTTTAGTTAACTAACAACAGTGAGTGAGTACATCTAGCTTGCCAAACCAGGTCTTTGCACCTTTTGATATGCTCCCAAGAGCACCAATCACGATAGGTAATAATACCTATCGCGATTGGTGCTCTTGAGTTCTTGTGACTTTCGAGGCTCCCTGAATCCTTTTGATTTCAAATGCTAGTTGAACTTCCTGGTTCTTTTCAACCTTCTCCTCTTCGGTTCTGGTGATGTTCTGGTTCGCTGGCACAGCTATGTCAATAAGTGTCCATTTCTGTGTGTCTTTGTGCATTAGAGTTATATCTGGCCGATTATGCTTCAGCACCTTTTCTATGTAGATAGTCATGTCCCACGTAATCCTCACTTCTCCATTTTCTGCGATTGGCAAGGGTGGGTGGACATACTACTTGTCAGTACACTCTATCCCATATTTCCTGCACATCTCCCAGTGTACCCGCTGGGCCACCTTGTCGTGGCGCTTCCTATACTCTCTCTGGGCAAGCTTCTTGCATCCACTGCCAATGTGTCGTACTGGTTCAGTGGCATCTCCACACAATCTACACGGTGGTGTCTCTGAGGTCTTATCTGTGCTGTACTTGTTCGAGTTTGTTCTTAAAGCTTGTTCCTGAGCAGCAAAAATCAAACCTTCTGTTTCCTTTTTTAAGAATCCATTCCTGAGCCATCTCCAAGACTCCTCTCCAGCTTCATTTGATATTTGTTGGACAAACGTACCATGTAGGGATTTCTCCTTCCAGTTTTTAACTTTCATGTCTTTCCTCCTCCTCTCATAGTCCTGCAAACTCTCTCCTTCAACAACCACTTTATCCTTCAACGCAGCTTGAAGTGTCCACTCTGTGCTCTCTCTTAGGTAGCCATGAAGGGATTTGCTCTCCCTTCTTACACACCCCTCGATGCTGATCAATCCTCTAACCCTACCTTTCTCGGCAGGTACAGCCTCGCAACATTACTCCTGGTGTGCATGCAGCCATTCATTGCCAACATCTTCCTTGTTCTTCTATCCATGTTGGCTACTTCCTCCATTGTCCAGTCTACAATCCCCGCACTGTAGCGTACTACAGCTCAGGTATTGATGCCATCGATCAAATTTCCTCCATTGAGTTTTGATCTACACAACTTCTTGACTCTTCTGATATATTCCGATGTTATCTTGCCTTTCATCTTGGTGTTGAGAGTCTAGTCCAACTGTAAGATGCCAAGGTATTTGTAGCCTTCTTTCTCTATTTCCCCGATATGTTGGCCGTCGGGAGTTTGCTAGCTCCGTACAACTTCAAATCATCCATGAATAGTAGGTGGTTAGTTGGCTTCATGTCCTTTGCCAGTTTGTATCCAGCTCTCATTTTTCTTAGTACTAGGGTCAAGGGTAACATAATCACTATAAACAGTAGTGGTGAAAAGGAGTCACCTTGAAAATTCCTCTCCTAATGTTCACCTGCTCGAGAGTCATTCCTCCTGATGCCAATACTGTCTTCAAATTCACCATGCTGTTATTGATTATAGAGATCATATTCTTGGCAGCCCCAGCCATCTCCAGGAATTTCGGGATCCATGAATGCGACATCATATCATATGCCTTCTTGTAGTCTATCCAAGCCATTGAAAAGTTTGTTAACCCTCTCCGGCAGTTCTTCAGGATTGCCTTGTCTACAAGCAATTGATCTTTAGTTTCTCGGGATCCCTTCCTGCACCCCTTCTGTTCATCTGTTAGCAGTCCATTCCTATTCAAGTGGTGGTATAACTTCTCTCCCATGACTCCTGTCAATAGCTTCCACATCATGGGATGGCAGGCAAAAGGGCGGTAGTTGCTGGCCTGGGCATCTTTCGCTGTATCCTTTTGTATCAAGACTGTTCTTTCCCTGGCCATCCACTCTGGCACATTCTCTTGACATATACAGTCTTGCAAGCATTCTTGCAATATAGAGTGCAATCCTGTCAGTTTCTTAAACCAGAACCCCTGAACAAGATCGGGACCTTCCAGTTTTCCATCTTGCTCACTCATTTCTAATATCTTCCACAGTGATGCTGATATCTTCTTGCACCTCTGTTGTACTGAACTCCACCTCTACATCCTCTAGGCAAGATGCTCTCTCATTGTGACCGACTTCCTCCGACCAGATCTTGCTCCAGAAGAAGGTTGCTTCTGTGGGATCAGGTGAAACCGTTTCTCCTTGTTCCTTTCCATCTAGTGTTTTGTAGAACAGCTTCTGACTGGTTTTAAACAGGTGATTCTGTTTGAACTGTTGACATCTTTTGTCGTATATTTTGATCTTTAACTCCACCTTCCTTGATCTTCTGTTTCAACATGCCTGAGACATACAAAGTGCCCCTTTCCTCAAGATGATATTTTCTGTTCAACCTTTCCCTGTCTCTTTGTTTCAGTCTCATGTTTCCTCTTCGGACTTCCTCAATCTTGGTCAGGTCTTTTTTCCAAGTTTCGATATTCCTCTTAATCCTTCTCTTTTAGAATGGCTCTTTAGTTCTTCTCCCTTTCCTCCCTTTTATCATTCCCATTCTTTCTGTAGTAACATATGCAGCTGCATACAATGAAGAATTCAGTTCAGTGATGTTTGTGCGTCTGAATCCTTTTGACGGCTTCATTGATTTTTCCAACTTCCGCTTTCAGCTTCGTTCTTTCGCAAGACTTCAGTGATGGTAATCCTGTTCTCTGTTCTAGTTGTATAATTTCTAGGATACTGTCGCAGAGGGCTTAAAGTTCTGGGCTTATCTCTTCTTGTAATCTTCAGCAGTGAAAACTCTGGGTTCCTCTTCACGTTGGTGTTCTTCTTGGATATCAGATGTTGTTGCATGGTCTGGTGTATCTGTGGTAAGAAGCTCTATACTTTCAGTATCCTGATGTTCATGTCTTACTCGTATTGCTATTTCCTCTTCCTCCACACTGCTCTAGCCACTTAATCTGGCATACTTGATCAGCCAATCTCTACTCGGTGACTTCTGTTAGTTCGTTGTTGATGTTACGGTCTTTTTCTGTACACTCGCCTCTCTGGTTCACTCCTGATGTAACATTCAAACAACCGTTTTTTAACCTCCTTTGACCATCCTAATCTCGTCTGTCGTTGTTCAGCAGTAGCAGGATGACGACCGGGCCTGCGCTGCTGATCCGCAGGACATCTGCCGGACACGACACCTTCACTAAAAGCTTCGGTCCCGTTGACGTCGTTAGATTGAAATTCAATATTTGACATTCTCTCATCAAATGAGGTTGTTGTAAGCCTAACACTGGTGGCTTTCGGGTTTCTGGCACTTGCTAAAGGTGCCACTCAAGACTCTGGTGGGCGGGAGCGTCCATATTCCCGTGGTAGGCTAAAAAAAGAAAGGAACTTTATTTAAGTGTCTAATCTTATAGCTCTGTAGAGCACTAATCGGGAACACTGTAATTTGAAATTAACAAGTTAACGCAAATGCAAATCAAATCAAATTTTGGTGTTTGAGGAGAGAGGAAAACCGGAGTACCCGGAGAAAAACCTCTCGGTGCAGAGCAGAGAACCAAGAAACTCAACCCACATATGACGCCGAGTCTGGGAATCAAACCCTGGCCACTTCGGTGGGAGGCGAGTGCTCTCACCACTGCGCCCTCCCTACACACCAAACGATAAGGCACCAACTTGTCCTACCCCAGAGCCCCTTTATTATTATTATTATTATTATTATTATTATTATTATTATTATTATGGTTAACTTTTCTTTTCATTCCCAAGGGACCGGGCATTCATTGGCGTAGTGACTGCACCTCGAGTCATCCTTTTGGCTCACAATGAACAACAAGACAAAACCAGGACTCACATTCTGATCTCAACGATAGCCAATGCCTGGCCAATGCTGGTTTTCATTTTGGTTACAGCCTCACTGTCAGGAATTATCATTTGGTTCTTGGTGAGTCTCATTACCTTGTGAAACTTGGGTGCGTTCTTATCGTTACATTTGCGTCTGATTTTAAGAATAAAAGTCCGGGAATTTCTGTTCGCTCACTTTTTCCGAGGCAACCTCTCCGACTCCTACATTTCTGACATTTAACCCGTGGTCATGATACGTGGCTATTGTAAGAAAGACACCTGATTGGTTAGTTGTAATTGATCAATGACTGCGCGACCATGGGCACGACACCAAAATAACTTTCACAGCATGCCTCGAAGCTAAAGAAAGATTCAGGGTATGGGAATGTGTTCTATCCCGTCATCCTCTTTTGCGTTAAATTACAAATTTCCACGACTTTTTCATTATGTGAGAACACAACGGCGAATTTTCATTTATCAAATAACTGAGTCCTGAAATTGGCCATAAAAACCTGCACCGAGTATAGTAAATGTATTGAAATTGATTATTATGGTGTTTTGCTGTTCCCAGGACCACACCAGTAACCCAGGAGAATTTCCACCACCGTTTCTTCGAGGATCATGGGAAGGCTTCTGGTGGGCTTTGGTCACCATGACAACAGTGGGGTATGGAAAGGTTCTCTTAGAGTACATATTTAGGGAGGGTCTTAATTGGTGCGTTAAAAATCTGTGGACTACTTGGCTAAATGGAAATGTCAGAGCTTAAGTTCTGTTATCACTGTTACGAATATACGGGCTGTAGGACCTGTGTACAATCATGCGCCACTCTAAGGACCCTAAGGCGCAGTTCAAACGTCAACTTTTCATGTACGCAAACGGTAACGAACCTAATTCATTCAGTAAAGTACATTGAAAAAAAAGACGATCGACCTTTGAATCAATAAAGTTCGACCCGTCTAATTTGGATCGACCCAAGAATTACGTTCGAGTGGTTCGTCGACTGTGGACGACTTCGATTCAAACTTCTCAGGTCCAGAATAAAATGCATGCATTTGTATAATTTATTTTTCCGTCCCACATATCCTTTCATTCACGAAAGCATTGTACATTGTGATTAGTCATAATTTCGACGTTTGAATCAACCCTGTGAACTTTACTATTTGGGTCGACCCAAAGAGGGATTTAAGTTCGGTACATGACGTTTCACTGGGTCTAAGCGACTAACATGCTGAGTGTGATGGAATGACGAACCAATTGAATTGACTGGATGACCATTTCACTCTGCTCATCAGCGTTTAATTGTATTCGCTGTTATGTATTTTTGTCACTTACAGGTATGGTGACCGATCGCCAAAGTCAGTTCTGGGCAGAGTCTTTTGCATCTTATGGATTATCACTGGTGTTATAATCGTCTCAATATTTACAGCCCTTGTCACCGCCTCTTTGTCTGCCAGTACAGTGCAGGTCTTCAAAATTCACGGCTCAAAGGTAAATCTGCAAGTCAGTTGTTGTGCTAAATCGCTATGAAAATACCATTTTAGACGAACTCAGACCGTTCGGCAAATCACGGTCACGGAGACGTCACTTGTAAGTTTCCAAATACACTGTATAACGGTCGCATTCTCCTCACCAATGAGGACCATTTTGCAGTCTACTGTTTAACGTCCTTGAGATCTCGGAGGGTTTTTTATGTTAGATGCGGTATTGCCCCGTGATTTAATTTCCTCGGTACTTCTTTCATCGTAGATTGGGGCTGTTAACGGAAGCGAAGAGTTCAAGCTTGGGGTCACTATGAACGCAGACATGAAAGGTAACCCCTAGGGTGATTTTTAACTGACTACAGCCAGATAAATGTGAGAATATGAGTTTCAGTCATCACAGAGATAAAGTATAATAATAATAATAATAATAATAATAATAATAATAATAATAATAGCTTTAAAAACGTCTCAAGGTTATTTAGCCTAGCACGAGTGCTCTACTAACTGGGGAGACTACAAATCAAATGTTGAGGCCCTATTAGGGTTATCGTGATACGGGATATTTAGGTTATATAGGGATACGGGATATTTGGGGGAAATATAAACCGGTTACAGGGTATTTAAAGAAGAGATTCCGGGATATTGTTTTGAAATAGAAGGCGCAAAAAGTAAATAAGATAATCACAAAATTTTCGCAATATGTACCAATATCGGTCTCTTCAGAGAACTCTTTCGAGAAAGACCCTCCCCCTCAGGGACACAATCACGTCATAAGAAGTAGCTGGTATTATAGGGATACAAACCACAGGGCTTAACGTTAACGGGTTACGGGACATTTAGGCCAAAAATTAATGGGATACGGGATACTAAGGCTCCCCCTCCCCTAATGGGGCCTCAATGTTGGTCTTTGAGGAGAAGGGAAAACCGGAGTACCTGGAGAAAAACCTCTACGAGCAAAGTAGAGAACAAACAAACTCAGCCCTTATATGGCACAGAATCCGGAAATCGATCCGGAGCACATTCCTGGAAAGCGAGTGCTCAAACCACTGCGCTATCCCCGGTCCCCGGTCCCCGCTCTCCGATCTTTACATTTTTACATCAACGGAACCTTCATCGATCTGTGGCCGGATTGTTTCCATTCTGGCGTATATCTGACTGCGCAAAGGTGACTGTCAATCACTCCAACCTTGAGTACTTCAACTAAATTTCTGAAAGTTCCTCTGGATTTCTGCTTCAGTTTTTCCTCACGTGATGAAATTGACGCAAGCTCTCCTGGCGCACGAAATCGATGGAGCATTGGTTGATAACTACGTTTTAACCCATTCTCTGAACCTCATTCAAGAAGCACCAATCAGGGTCGAAAGATACGTCGATCATCAAATCACATACGGAGTGGTGTTGGCAAAGAATTCCTCAAAGCTTGAAAAGTGTGTTCGAAAGTTCCTGCGCAACCATCCCCAAGAGGTGTTTGAGATCATAGCCTCAAACCTTGTCCCTCTCAAGGTAAGGTTGCATCTATTTGCGATTTCTTTTAAATGCATGGGCAAATCGATCACAAATATATTTTCTTCCTCGGATCATGTCTTTCAGGTAAAGATCTTTTCTTAATTATATCAAAGTAGGGTTTGAACCAGAATGATACTCTCTAAATGCTTGTTCAACTTGATCACCTTCAATTCCTAAGATCATGTATTCTAGAAAATGCTCTTTTCTTTATTGTGAATAAACCACTCTCTCCTTTAACATGTCATTTGGGCGGCCATGTTGTTGCCCTTAGCAAAGAAACCGCGGCCAAGTTGGTTTCTTTAAGAAATCCTCGTGAAATTGAATTCTTCTCCGAGGAAACGATTTCTTTTGTTCGATTTGAACATAGTTCATAGAGGACTGGTTTTAAAACTCTGGAAACTTCAAAATCGAGAACGGTTACATCGCGCTTCATGTGGTCTTGAAATGACCATATACAATCTTTTGTCCTCGGTTCACAACTGAGTTTTGAATGAATTAATCGAAACTTTTGATTGGCTGCTTTTTAGAAAAAGGGTGGTTTGTGCATGGTCAGTGCAAAGACAGCGAACAAAAAACATAAAACAAAGAAACTCGTCGAGTTTCATAACCATCTCCATATATACACCTAATCGGCTTACGCAATGGTATACCCAATTCAAATCCTTTAGGAATAAAACGTTTTGTTCCAGGTATTTCCACATCATTTAAATATGAATGCTACATTATCATGCAAATACAATACACAAAGATTCTTAATCCCGGAAGATTTGAATTGGGGACAACATTGAGTTAACCGATTAGGTCTATTAACAATGATTTAAGCCAGTAATTCAATGTTAAACGTAATCTTAAGTTATCACTTCAGCTAATCACAAAACATGCTGACACCGCAGTTAGCCAATCATACATGAAGCCTGCGCTAAGGCGAGGGAAAGCGCGGGAAAGCACGAGCGAGCAAGTCATGTGACTCACGCCTTGTTTGCTTTCACTTGTGATTAGCTGAGAATGCAACGCGACGTTTTGAAGCAAATCACATTCAATCGAACACCGCTCTAATGCTGTGTACCAGATAGTTCAAAATCGTGTCGTGGCATAGTCGTTTCCGCTCTGACAATCAAAAAATCCACACACACCCCAAATACATACTGCAATATTTATTTCCATGTTATTTTCAGAACCCAACCGACGATGAAAATCAACAGTTAAAGGCAGCAGAAGAACTATTTTATCAAGAAGAGATTTTTGAAGTGGTTATGTATGTTGGTCTGGGCGTGGCCGTGGCATTCTTTTTAATTGGCATTTTGTGGGAATTTATTTGCCGACGCCCTAAATTACGTAAGTTGTTCTCAATGAAGTGATTTATTTATCGATCGATCGTGACTCTGGGATAATCGAAAGAAATCCGAGTGCTCCTTTGCAGGAGTAGAACCTACGACCTTCCGATTAGTAGTTGGAACGCTCCATCACTGAGCTATAGGAGACCCGTAGGAGCTAGGACTCGGGGATACTCGGAAAAATCCGAGTGCTCCTTTGCAGAAGTCCAACCTACGACCTTCCGATTAGTAGTTGAAAGGCTCCATCATTGAACTACAGGAGACCCGTAGGAGCTAGGACTCGGGGATGCTCGGAAGCTCGGAAAAATCCGAGTGCTCCTTTGCAGCAGTCGAACCTACAGCTTCGTAACCTACGAGTCTCCTATAGCTCAGGTATAGAGCATCCGAACTAGTAATCGGAAGGTCGAGGCCTACATGTGTAGCTCTGCCATTTTGTCGTTTCCATAGACAAGACAATTTCCTCCACACTGTCTGTCTACCACCCAGAGGCCGGTTCACTCGAAGGCTGGTTAACGCTAACCGTTGGTTAAGAGGTATCAAAACCTATAGATTTTCATAGTATTTTAAAAGAGCGCTGGTTAGCGCTAACCATGCTTTCATCAAATGGGTACCGGCAAATGACATACTGCTGGGGGGTATCCCTGCGATGGACTAGCATCCCATCCTACGGGGAGTAATTATTCTTACACTTGCTTCATGCTACGACAAAACCGGGATAAGCACCGGCCGTATGGGCCCTAGTTGGCTTGAGCGCGACTTTACCTTTACCTACGTAAGTTCGAATTCTACAAAGGAGCATTCGGAGTTTTCCCCACCATAGATACTGAAATAAATCTCATTTCATTCACCGGAATTTTATGTTAACTTGCACTCAGGTCTGAAGTAAATACATAATACTTTTACTATTTCAAGTTTAAATTTCTCTTTGCATCGAGCACTGGTGAGGAGCTTACTATTCTTGACATTTGAGATCGCTGTGCCTTAGATACCAGGTCCCAGTTGTTCAAAGGGTGGATAACGCTATCATCTACCAGATAAATCACCATCCAACGGATAAACAATAGCAAAACCAATTGAGTTATCCAGTGGATAGCACTATTCACCCTTCAAACAACTGGGGCCAGGACAAAAGTAGATTTCAGGATTTCAGTAGACGAGCTCACAGTACACATTCCCACCGGTTTTCATGTATCTTTCGTTTCTTATTTCGTATTATCTTACTGTTATATCAGTTTCCATCTTCTGCTTGTGAAACAGACCTTTTCTTATTATTGGAAAATTTGACGATTGGTAATTTGTTGATTCCAATAAACATGATTTTTATACAATATAGTGATCATTTGTATATTTCAATAAATAAACTACTTTTCCATCTTTACAATAACTGATTCTATTCTCGCAACACTTCACTTTCTTTATAAAATTGCTGGCAGTGTTTAAAACACGGGTCACTTTTTACGGGTAATTCCTTGCAGGTCATTGTTTTCACCTTTTTCTAAATAACCCAAAACCCCCAGTTTGGCTAACTCTAGGCCTGAAGTTGGTTTTTAGGCCTGGTGTTAGCCAAATTGAGGGTTTGGGGTTACTTTCAAAAAGATGAAACAGTGATCTGCAATGAGTGACCCGTGTTTTAGACCCGCCGGAAATTGCTACAGTAGTTTCAAAAGTATCCGGCTTTATTTGCAATTGCGCTGCCTTCGATTTTCATTCCTGAAGTCTGATTCGTCTTACCTGTGAATAAGTTACAGCTTTGTACTAAATGCCGAGGTGAAGGGATCTTGCAGAATTATAATGACTTCGCTTCTCTCTTTCAGGAAACCAGCGAATGCAGTTTGCTCCGACAGGGACGTATTCAATAAACGATGACGAAGTTAAACTTCATCCTTGCGACAACAGCAGTCGCGACAAACTCGATGACATGATCGCAGAATATCAACTGTTTCACGACCGGTGGATAGAAGGATTGAAAAAATTGCGTGACAAAGAATCAGCCGCTGACGGAGCTTCAAAGCGTTGCATTGATGGGAATGGTAACGCAGACATGGTTTCTGTGTGACAATTTGAAGTTTTCGTCCATGACACAAGTACTTCATGAAGTAGTCGTTTGATATGCACTGCGAGCACTCTGGTATACATACGTAAAATTTACTATCGTCCTATACGAACCAAGACATGTTTTCCAACTTTTTTCGTAAGATTACTGAGGTTTTAACTGCTATTGTTCTTTGTTTCTAAATTTAATACAAGTAGAAAACGCCATTTGAAGTCTTTTTTGAATCACTTTTTGTTGTCATCTATTTACTATTTATAAAATAGACAAGTTCCAGAACCGTTAAACGACTTTTTACATTCATTTATTTAGAATACACCAGAAACCATAGGGAAAAAAAGCTGCAAATCTCCTTGGCCCCGTCCACACACATCCGGATATTTTTGGCCTGTGTACATCTCCCTCCTCCCCTCGCAAAATTCTCTCCCCGATTGTTTGCGAGAGGAGGAGGCGGATGTACAAAGGCTAGATAGTGTCTAAACGTCTAGCGCTAGAGTACTAATTGGGGACACCGTAAATTGAAATTTACAAATCAATGCAAATCAAATGTTGGCTTTTGGGGAGAGGGGAAAACCGGAGTACCCGGAGAAAAACCTCTTGGTACGCAGTAGAGAACCAACAATATTTACCCACATATGACGCCAAGTGCTCTCACCACTGCACCATCTCTACGACTTGATCTTTGCGAATTCTAAAATTTTCACGTCAACACGTATCGGGATTCAAATCGAATTTGCCTGTCCACACGTATCCTGAGATTCGTCCTAGTATCCAGGACTCCTCTGTTACTATTGTCAACAGATTATGCGCCATAAGGCGTGCGAGTTGGAGACAAAAAAAGAGAGAGCAATTCGTTCAGCGGTCATGTTGAATATTCACACGGTAAAGACTGGATATGAGTTTGTAGCGTCATCGGAATCGACCGTCCACACCATTCCAAATTCTTTGCGTACTCAAAACTTTCCACTCAGGAGATCGGATTCACAAAGTTGCGGATTTGCATGTCGGATTCGATGGATACCTTGTGGACGGAAAGCGAATCCGCAAAGAAAAAAAATGCGGATTCAAAAATATTCGGATACTTGTGGACGGGACCCTAGTAAACGAGCTCAGCCGGAGGAAAAATGTTGTTAAGGCTAACAAAATATTTCAAGAAGGGGCCGTAATTAAGTGAGGCCATTTGTGCACGAAGGACGACAACGACGAAGGATGAACTTCAAGTTAAGACTCATTACAAGCTTTTTGTAGAACACCTGAGTAATAAAAGCCAGTAGAAATCAGTTGTACATAAAGAAAACGGTTTGACTGATAAAATACGGACACCAACGAATGTGTTCCTTAAAGTTTCTCGCTTATTTTATCAGTCTCACAGGAGGGTCTCTGCCATGTTTTTTCGACGGAGGATGATGTTGGAGATTTGGCGTGCGACAGGCTCCGACGGTTTTTCAATCGGTTTTCGGGAATCGGACACATGAAATAGTGGAAATTGGTGAAGTAAAGAAAAAGGGAAGCCACCTGGACCCGTATTGGAAACGTGACCCTCTACTTTCTTGGAGAGATTGTAGGGAGAGAACCTCAACAACATAATTCTGACACAGGGCTTTGGACTGGAAATTCCGGCGACTTATAGCTTCTACCGCGAGAAGCCTTCAAAAGTAAAGAAGTTGATGGAAGTAATAAGAGAAAGAAGATGGAGCGCATCTGTAGATGTATCGATAGTGTCGGTGTTTGCATTTATAATGAGCTGTTACTGCAACTGTGAAGTTGTTCTATAGTTGCAGTCTTCATCCTTGTTCTGTTCCATACAGTTTGTGCGCCGATCAACTCGAAACATCAACAGCTCCCCCGCCCCCCCCCCTGGCAAAGCTTGGGCATTTGAACTTTTGAAGATTGGGTCGTTCAAATTCCCGTGCCCCTTGAACCAAAATGGTGTTCAAATGCCCTCCCCTATAGTCGGATTTGTCTGTCATACCCTGCTAAACAACAATCGTCGTCGGCTCCTGTCGTCTTTAATAAAGACCTTTTAAAGATCTTTTTTGTAAGCCAATCGCTCACAAATGCTACATCCCTTCCTTTAAACTCTTCCATCCCGACCACACACGTGTTTTATAGCTGTTATTCGGCGCCCGAAAACAAAATAATTTGAAACGTGACACTTCCGGTTCAATTTTCCCCACCCCACTGAGGCAAAGGTCAAATTCCCCACTCCCCGGGTACAGAAGACAGTCAAATGCCCGGGGTTTGCCCGGGGGTGGGGGTGATGTTGAAGTTTCGATTTGATCGGCGCATTACTGTAACTATGGCCGGGCCAAAGAATATCGTTCGTTATGACGTGGACTTCGTTACATAGAGATTCGTTAAATCGAGGTTATACTGTATGGTCGCAATCTAAAATAAATTTCAAATAATTATCAAAGGGCACGGGGATTCGCTCTCTTGTCATGATAAAAGCTTCTATTAGGGATCTCAAGCCGGCGCAGGATTTGTTTAACGAAAGTCTGCTAACAGAAGAAGGATTTTCGGAATTCAAGGCTGAAAACTGCTTATGTTCTTACTTGGACTTGGAGTATTGACAATGGAAATCTCGAAAAACTAACACGAATCTTCTGTTGCTCTTGGTCCATCGCTGAAAAATGCAAATGCTTGAATTCACAAAACCTTGCCTCGGTCTTGTTGAAGACCGACGATGACGGATCATTGTACTCTCATTGTTCACTAAAGATCGGTGATATTTATTTACTGGTATCAGTAGCCCAATTCCAAGTAGTTCTAAATATAATGCGAGCTCTCTATCAAGAGAAGAACAGGATTAACCGAGAAAAACACTACAACTTTTCTAAACATATACTAAGATAAGTGTGCTCCACTGTTCAAGCGTACGAACCGAAATTAAACATTATTCACCCCAAGACACCTTCCATAAGCTGAAAGAAAGCAGTCACTCCAGTGATCTGAGCCATTGTACAGCAGAAAGCTATATATAAGATATAAAAAGGTTATTGATAGGTCAAATATAAACTTTGAGAGTCGCCTACAGGGGCCCCGAAAGGGTTGTAATCCTCAATCCTTTCGTATAATGCCTCAATCTCTCAAATAATCGCCGATGCAGTTTTAATTCGAACTTTGTGTTTCAGTGAACCAATATAGCGGCAGGCCACCAAGGTAAAAACCCATCACTGAAATAACCTCGCTCTTCAAGGCTCTGTCAAACACTTAAGTCGGTGCATTAAATTTCCAAGTTACAGTCAATAAAGTTAGGGGCAATGGTGGATATATACCAGGCCCCAATTTTCTTTACGATAAATCTATTCAGTTTATTTTAGACGATGGTGCGCCGCTGTACGGAACTTAAGGTGGCCATACAATTAACGGTACTCATTTTTTTGTAATAAAAGTCACTATTCTTCAGATATATCTAGAAATGCAGTAGTTAGATGCACCCCTATCTCAATAAGCACGGCATCACAAAGTATCCCGTTCTTTTATCAAGTTTGCTTGAACTTTGTCTTCCGCTGAGAGAGCTTAAGGTAGTACTTAGTCGTAGCCTAGCAACCATGCAGAGGTTTCCCATGAAGTTTCT
This sequence comes from Montipora capricornis, assembly GCF_036669925.1. Classification (NCBI taxonomy): domain Eukaryota; kingdom Metazoa; phylum Cnidaria; class Anthozoa; order Scleractinia; family Acroporidae; genus Montipora; species Montipora capricornis. Next base: position 67,909,285 of record NC_090888.1, on the reverse strand, counting down.
TGCATCGTTCAACCCAGGAATCGTGAAATGATTTGTAATCTTGCAGCAGCTCGTCAAATTCGCCTTCCCGACTTGGCTCGTCAGTGTTTGTTCGGTTTGCCATCTCCACGTTATGATATTTGTTCTCACTGGCGGCTCGCTTTGCTGTAACAAAGGTAACTCCCAGTTAGTGCCCGTTTAGTCGATACGGTTTGCATTCCGTAAGGCTACAGCAAGAACGCGCGGTCTTTGCCTTTATTCGTTTTTGCGAGCTCTGTTATTGTTAGAAAACCAGCAGCCCAGTTGCAAGGGCCAGCACGTAGAAGCCACCGCTTACTATTAAACACGTCTAGTAAATAAACGAGCTTCGTGTTTTCAAGAAACGTTATCCGGCCATGTTTAGTTTATTCGTGAGACGGTGGGTTTCGTGAACGAAGTCAAATATAGGCTACCCCTCAGGCTCTCAACAAAAAGCAATATTTGATTTCGTTCGCTTAAATTCCATGTTATTTCACTTGATACAAGCTACAATAGTTTCGAAGCCTGCGAGAGCAAAAGAACAGAGTTGAGGCTTAGAGGTGTAACTTGCATATTCCTTTACCTTCACTTACTCCCCTGAATGTCGATTCGGTTAATGATAATAAAGAACTTTATTTAAGCGTCAAGTGTATTAAGCCCTGGGGAGGGAAGGGGGGGGAGGGGCAGGGCACCATTTGTGGTCACTGTACAGAGATAGAACCAAATTAAATTAAAACTCATATGTTGGTTTTTGAGGAAAGGGAAAAACCGGAGTAAGCGGGGGGAGGGGGGGGGGGGGGGGGGGTGGAGAACCCTCTCGTAGCAGAGTACAGAATTAACAAAGTCAACCTACATATGACACCGGATCTGGGAATCGAACCCGGGCCACACTGTGGTGGGAGGCGCGTGCTCTCAACACTACTTCATTCCTGCTACCCCTGGTCCCTGCTACTGTCACTTACCAGCAATATATTTCTTCAGAGCAAACTCGTACACTAAACCAGCAATGGAAAGGAAAACTAAAATGGCAACTCCACAGTACACTATCAATTTAAATGTTCCTTCTTCATAAAATAATTCCTCTGCTGCCTTCACTTCTTGACTGATTTGATCATTAGGGTTCTAAATGAAAGGAAAGGAAAGGAACTTTATTTAACTGTCTAGTCGTTCTAGCGCTAGAGCACTTATTGGGGACACTGTAAACTGAAATTAACAATTAACGCAAATCAAGTCAAATGTTGGCTTTCAAAGGAGACAAAGCACAGATTACTATCAATTCGCTCTAGTTGCGGCTAAAAATATATTCCTACAGTTACAGGACGAGGTAACCGTGCATTACGTCACTAATGTAGGTTTTAAACAAGATAAACAAGATATGTGTTTTTGTAAAGTGGGAATTGCTGTTTGCTTCGGATAATAGGATACAGAAACACTTGAAACAAATTGTCAACACTTCAAAAAGATGATCAAAGAAAGAGACACCTTTGCAGTGAAATGAGTAACTTATCATCAGTACATACATTTGCCGGGAAAGAAGTCAAATCTAGGCTGCTGTGCGATATCAGCAATCAAATTATCTGGAAGCTAGTGAGTGCGAGTTTAACTAATACATACATACTTAATTGACCACTCCCCATAGGGGCTTTTCAGGGTCAACGAAACGCTATCAACGAAACGACAGAACGTAACAACAGCAACTGTTAACAATCCCAACTGGCCAGAGGCAAACCAGTTGGCTATTTACAAGTGCCGCAGAGAAGTTGAACCGGGGACTACCAGGAACAAATTGAACGAGTCGTTTAGAACGAGTCTTGCACCCGGGAACTTTCGGATGTCAAGGCAAGCGTCCTAACCACTGGGCTTGAACGGAGTTTCGTGATAGAGAACATACACGAAATATCTTTTATATATATATATATCATATATGTGAACAGAGTTCCCCTCCACTAACTCTGATTTGAACTACGGAGTTCAAATAGATTTTTCAGGCTTCTCTCTCAATTGCATAAGTTAGATGATCTCTTTAAAATACACCATAGCAACCTTTAGGGGTTTCAAATGCTGGGCAATTCGTTGGAAGACTTTTCGTGGGTAGTTTTCAGCATAACGCCTCGCACAGGCCTCCATACGCGAAGAATTTCCCGCCAAAGCCATGCCGTACACCACTGGGCGCTCGATTGCGCGCCCAACTCTGAGTCCCGGACGATCCTTGATCAGCTCCAAGTGCGCGGCTATCCTAAAACTATCAAAAACTCCGCCATCTATCTCCGACTTTAGCAAAGCTGCTGTTATGTCGTATACTTTTGGAAATACTGAAAAAAGATAGACAAAACGTTTTCATAAAACGAACTCACGTTAAGAAGATGAATACATGTAGATTAAAAAGAACTTTCGAGCATGAACTGACAACATAAAGTGTATCCGATGACAGTATTAATATCAAGATGTTTTCCAGTGAGTTACTTTTCATTTCTGCATTCATCAAAACTCCTAGTTGATATTCTTCACTTCCGTTGACAACTCCAATCTATTTAGAAACGAAAGAAAAAAGAGTTGTGTTATGTTGTTGGTCGACATGTACGCATTAGTACACAAGATGGCAGATAACACAAGCATTTATTTCTCAAATGCACATGGGATTTCAAAGCAAACTGCAAAGTACTCATAGCATGCAAGATCTCTGTCACGCAAAATACGTCACTGGTCTAGTGCAGGGTCGTAACGAGGTCAGGGCCCCGTTTCTCGAAAGTCCCGAAAACTTTTCGGGCCCGAAAAGCCATTTGTGAAACTGCCAACCGCTTGTTTTGAAAAGCCGATCTTTTAACAAGAAACATGTCCGTGAAGTTTGACGACTTAAATCCTCTCCGTTCCTGAGATACAAAGGGAATTGTGACACCCGAAAATGGCTCGTAGAGTTTCGGGACTTTCGAAAACGGGCCCCAGGAATCAAAGGCCTGAAAAGGGCCGGGATCAGGAATCACAACGCGTGGGATCTGGATCAGCAGTGTTTTTCATGGAATCAGAAATCAGGAATCAAATTTTGGCAGGTTCAGGGATCAAAATCCTCATCGTTTTTGGGATCAGGGATCAAAAGTTTGGGTAAAAATATGGGATCAGTTACGAAAAGATACCTCGTTACAACCCTGCCAGTGGCGGGTGCAATGGCTCGAGCCTTCTACTCTCTGTGACCAAATTTTGAGTTACTTTATGATGTCTCCTGTTTGCCGTAGGTTCTCTACTTTACTCTGGGAGGTTTTTTATCCGTATTTTTTCACTGAGATATTCTCTCCTTCGGACAATTTAATGAACGAGTAGCTTCTACTATTTACAAATTATAATTTTCTGTTACGACATGTTCAGTTATTGTTGGTTGTCAAACTGGAAAGCAGCTATCTACAAACACTTTCGCTACGGCACTACGGGCCCCTTAATTCAGGCAAACGCCGTACCATTACGGTTGTGTATGCACAGTTAGCCTCAGAGAACTGTTTTGTCTTGGTTGGCTGGGACTCATCGACACGACTTGGCCAAAGTATGCAAAGAAGCCCCTAGAGGTTGACTCAAAGCTCCAGGTCTACAGGAGTCGCAGGCACCGCTCTTTTTGTAGCCGAAATACCTTGGTATGGGCCTTTTTTACGTAGCGACCATTTTGAGGCCTAAGGGACTGAAAACTTTTGTTTTGCACCCACCAAACACATCAACTAGAGACTCGGGGTACAAAGTCTATTGGTCTTTGACCAGCATGGCCGCCTAGTGACAAAAATCCCCGATCTGGTCACGTTTATCTCCGACAATTGAACCCCTCCGTGGGGTTCCCGTCGAGTAAAAAGTCGCACAGTACTTAGCAGCCTCTCCTATCAATTTTCCGTTTGCTCTGTCTAAGTATGGGATACATTTGACCAGACCACACTAGTGTCTCTCTCCCCAGGCCCCAGGGGTTAGAAAAATGAGAGACCCTGGGAAGAAGGATCCTTGGAAGCGTTAATAGAGACTTTGCGATCTGCGACGGCGACGTCGAAAACAACGTCACCTGAAAATATAACTTTGCGCGAAAATATAACCGTTTCTCGCAGTTAGGCCATCTCGTTCGCGTCGTAAAATGTTGGCGAAGTATCCTAAAAATAAATCGGTACGAGCGGTTTTAGAGTAAAACTATAGAGAATGAAAGATTCACATTTGTGGGCTCGCGTTGTCGTCAAACCACAATCAGGAGATCTGGTGATGTACTTTGGAGGACTGGGAAGAAAAATTTTAACGCCGTATCCCACAACCGCGCACGGCCGGAGGTGTTGTTTCAAATCTCCCAGCAGTACTTCCATCGCCAAAACTCAACAGATCATTCCGTGTCTACCACATATCCTGTTACTGAATGAACATTGAAGAAGACCCGACGAGATCTAACCTCGCCTCTGCCATGTTGAATTCGAAAATAAGGCCGCGCGGTTGCGGGAATTACGTCACCAGATACCTAGAAATTTGGTTATTTCACGCAGTTGTTGTGCAGAGCATCGCACGAATTTGAGCTAAACTGCGTGCCGCACGTGCAGCGCGATTACTTTTTCTCTTTTAACCAATGATATTGTTGTTCCGTGGTGTTCTCGTTACCGACCGCGTCGTAGATTGTAAAGTCTCTCATTTGCGAACGGCGCGGCCACATGTTCAAAAAATCCAAGACACCTCAAAGATATCTGTTTTAACTAATACTTTTCCGTTGCGGAAAAGAAATATTTTCTCTCACCAGTGACCCATGGATTGGAAAGTGCGGGTGAGTTGCGGCTGAAAGCGATGCTGTTACCATGGCAATAAAAATGGAAATGATGATCAAACCAGTGATGATCCAGAAAACACAGAACACGCGACCGAGAAGGGACTTGGGAGAGCGATCACCATACCTGTCAAAAAAAAAAACTATAGATAACCTTGTGGAAAATGCGGACATCGCTTACATTAACGAACACTTAGAAAATTATTACGTCCACCCTCTGACATTGTGCAACGTTCAAAATAATACCAACCCGACTGTTGTCATAGTGACCAATGCCCACCAGAATCCTTCCCAGACTCCTTTCAAAAACGACTGAGGGAACTCTTGAGGATTTTGACGATGATCCTGTGAAGAGCAGAAATTAGTTCATAAACTTGATTTTGCCCTGTGAAATCTTATATCAATCGTTTATCAGTCAGTCTCTCGAAGCAAAGGTTTTTTGGTATAAAAAAAATGGACTTAACTTAAGCGTCAAAAGTGTATTTAGCGCTCAGGCACTAATTCGGGATACTGTACAAAAATCAATTCTAAAGCTGGTTTTGAGGAAAGGGGAAAACCTGAGTACGGCCGGAGAAGAAAATTCTTGGAGCAGAGTATCGAACCAACAACCTCAACCCTCATGTGACGACAAGTCTGGGTATCGAATCCGGGCCACAAAGGTGAGAGGCAAGCGCTCTTATCAGAGCGCCGGCCCTGCTCTATTTATTTGTTCTCCTGCTCGTAGGAACTCACGACCAGCAACGCACAATTAGTTCCGCCACTTTGGGGATAATAATGATCAGTTTCACAAAATTGGTTCCTTTAAGACTCACGTACTCTACGTTTTTTCTTGTTTGGTTTACTTCAGCTTCTCTGTCTCTGCGGTAATTCTCCGTTTTATACCTTTAGTATTGTATACCGAGTGAATAGTCAGTAATCGTGAGTAAGTCAGTCTTTTCGGCACTGCTCGAGTTATGGACGCTAATTAACATCTCGTATCAAATTGGGTTTACACGCAGCTACTTGACCCTAAAAACATACGACACAAACAGCTAGAGAAAATTTGCCTCTATATAAATATAAAGATGCTTCCCGTATCGATCGAATAAAATTAGAGTATAGAAAGAGCTGAGTTTCACAACCAACAGTGAGTCGTTTTCAATCGATTTTTGCTAAAGCAAACCCAACCCAATGTACAACTTCTACCAATCACAACAGGCAATCAAATGACGTAATCGAAGCAAGTAAATGAAGCCGCCGATAAGTGCGGGAAAAATCGTGCGAGCCAGTATTAGCTTTCATCTCTGACTGGCTGAAAAGAGGGCGCGAGATTTTCAAGCCAATCACAAAGCGTAGCAGTGAAACACATTATCTCTACTTACCAAGAACCATATGATAATCCCGGAGAAGGTGGCCGTAAGCAATATAAACACCATGATGGGCCAGGCCCTCAGAATGGTCGAGGCAATGGCGTGAGTCTTGCTCGTCCTTTTGTTCCCATCATATGCCAGGAACACCACACTTGGCACCCGCACCAGCGGAATAAACGGGTGATCTCGAAAAGAACGGGACGTCGCAGGCGCGTGAATTGGGAACGTAAAATCGTACTCGTTCACGTTTTCACTCATGAAACGGTTCTCAGCCTCCATTGGTGTGCGTAATAACTTGGCAAATTTAACTTTTTTCGCCCCAAGTGGACAGCAGTAATCCAAAATGTCCAACAGCAAACCAGGGAACATCCCTTGAATGTGAAGGTTAGGTTTTTCAGCAGGGTGTAAAGAGACGTACGGGACATTCTTGTGAAACGCAAAAGATATGGGCATGTTGTCTTCGCTAAAACATCTTTCATCGACCGACACTTGTCTTGTTATGTTCTTTAGCTTCTCAAGCTTTCCGCCTCCTGATGAATTTTGTGCCAAATTCAAATCAATCATCGATTTTGGAAATGTGAATCCATCTGAATCGTTCTTTTTACTTGACCAAGGAAGAAAGATGCCCTGCACAACGAAAGGCTGATGGGCCAAAAGAAGAACAGCAAACACGACCAACTGATAAAGTTCCATGGTTCGATCAGACTGAAGAACCTAAACCAAACAGGAAAGGAAAGAAACTTTATGTAAGTGTTTACTCATTCTAGCGCTGGAGCACAAACTGGGACACCGTAAACTGAAATCAACAAATTAACGCAAATCAAATCGCAGGTTGGTTTTTGAGGAGAAGGGAAAACCGGAGTACCCGGAGAAAAGCTCTCGGAGCAGAGTAGAGAACCAACAAACTCAACCAACGTACACGTATGACGCCGAGTTTGGGAATTGAACCAGGGTGAGATTGGTGCGAGCCGGGCGAGGTAGGACGCCAGCCCTGCTTCCATGAACAAACAAACAAACGAACGAACTCGCCATTCAACGCTGAGGCGCTTTCCCTCTCAGTAATATGTTAATTCGGTCATACACGGTCGTAGTTATCTCTTGAGATTCTATCCATAAAGGAAAAGCACATTTCAGCAATAGTTCAGATGTCTTCAAGCTTAAGGGCCAGTTAAATAAACATCACTTAACACCTTTAAGAAATCCTACACCCCTCTGTAACAGACCCACTGGAACCCGACCCAGTGGATTATTTTCCCTTACCCAGTGGATATTTAGCCTCCCCGGTACCCAGCGAATATTTTGATTTTACCTGGCCATTTTTATGCTTCCCCAGCGACTGTTCGGTGTGACTTTTACATACCCAGCGTATTTTTGCAAACGAACAAAAAAATAATAAAAATACAACAACAATCCGAAGCCGTTTTATAAAAAAATACTAGCCGGGGGTAGTGAAATTGAACCATGTGACACTCAACTCGGTCGTAGGACTGGTGCCGATCAAACAACATGTCAAAGATGGCGGGAGCTATAGGCAGTTCTACCAGCAGTTCTAATTCTGGAACGGAAAGCGATTCGTCCTCGTCGGACTCTGATGGTTATCGCACTCGAAAACGAGGTCGACGTAGAAAAAGAAGTAAACATGTACGGGAAGTAGAAAAAATTAAGAAGCTCAAATCCAGCAAAAGTAAAACCTACCGGCGTAAGTCAGGAAAGGATCGCGACAAGTCTCTCACCGTCCTTCCAAAGGTGATTACCACGAGCTTATTTATATTTCTCTTGTCAGAAAAGACAATAGCGACAGCTACATTCCCTTTTTGTTTTCTTTAAAGTCAGTTAATGCTTTTGCTTTAGTCAAGACGAAAGTCTTAAACGCTCGCTCTGCTTCTCGAACGAATGCACAGCTTTATTTAAAATGACAGCGACTGCAAAGTTAATTTGAGCTCAGCCACGTGGGAATCGTTTGTCTATTTTCTGAAGAGTCGCCAAGATTGTGCACTAACCGTGCAAGTTGAAACCGTCTCGAGTGCTGCCAGTGCCGCCTTGCGATCGGCTGGATCTAAAAAGACAAGTTTGTTTTCTTCCCAGCTATCCGGTCCATCAACGTGGCACGATATTGCTGAATCAATGGAATTAGTGTCAGAAAGAACTCGCTCATCTGATCCAGTTCACGATTCCTCTGTAAGAAACAAAACACTGGTCGATTCACTTCCAGATATCATCACGGCAGCTGACAAGTTAAAGTGTCTTTTCACAGACATACGAACTTACACCGCTGCTGTTTCACTTGATATGACCAGTGGATCTATGACTTCACGTACAGCAGAGGGATTTTACGTAACTCTTGTGAATGGTGTACAGTATCTGTCAGAGTATTTCAAGTACACCACTGGAAAGGTGAATATTCTAAGCGAAATCAAAGTTAACACTCTTGGCAAGCGCATGATTGAGGGATTCTATGGCCATGTGAAAATGATCATGTCACTGAGAAGAATCCAGGAAATAACCCAACAGTTCTGCAGTGTTCCAAATGTGTGGCCACTGAGGCTTTCCACTTCGTAATCCCTGTTGTTACCTCAGGTAGCACCATGTGTCAAAACGTCAGTGTCAGGAGAACAAGAGATGAGGTGTCCTCCACTTACACTTATGCTACTGTAGGCCCCGACGAAAACGAGACCTCTTCGGAAGCAATGTGGGCAATGTTCCAACAGAGACATGAACATTGCTTCACTACTGAAAACTTAAGGAAAGTAAATACGAACTTGGAAAATGGTAAGGACATTGACCCAGCTTTGTTAAGAAAGCAGTTGTGCATTGGGACGATGGCGTTTTGTCAGGGGTATGTGAGCATGCTTGAATGTAAAGGAAACTTGACTAATGACAATGGTATTCACATGGCTACCAAGTCCCGACCCATGAAAACTTTAAGAGATTTCCAGAAGAGGAAGTATGGAGCACCACCGACCATCATTGTCTCTTACATGCGACACCCATACAGGATTCCATATTTACGCCCTCAACGATTCCACAAGAAGGCGCTGTCGCTGTAGCCGTCATGCATGATCAGGATGATATTTCAAGTTATGTCAACAGTAACGTTTTCGAAGAGGGAGAGGTAGTGGCCTTTCGTGGAACTGATGGGTTGCCTTTTAATCTGTTGAGAATCACCCATAACGTATCTCTGTGAAGTCCTGGCCCCCGATCCAGAGTCCGCGGGGACTTTCTTGTTGAAACTGCACGAGATGATGACAACATTTGCTATCCCCTAGATCCCAACTGGAAGAATGCGTCCATGGTATTTGCTCATGTGTTCCGGGATGGAAACGACAGGGTAGTGACCTTATTCTTGGAGAAGGCTGTCACAGTGACCGAAACTAAATTCTTGATGTCAACAGAAACATACAGCGAAGTTCTGGAGATAGCAGAGCAATTTGAAGATTCCATCAAGCGAGCATTGCAATCAGATGAATCAAATGAAGACATGTACGAGGAAAGATCCACGGCGGGCACACAAGACGGTGAACCTTCAGAAAGTGATCACGAGGCACAAGTGTCGGAAACAAGATGATTAGTATTGATTTAACTAATGTTGATGTTATGATTGCGAGATATCTGTCCGGAAATCGAGCGTTACTTTTTGTCTGCTCCGATAAATAAGTTTGTTTATCTTTTGCGTGAAAGATCTTTATAGCCAATCAGCTTACGTGTGATCAAGGTGCGTCCATGAGATAAGGGAACAATTGATTGTAGTTCTAGTCGGTTATAGACCTAACCTTGTTGTGTACGCGAGAAGATCTGAGAGAATTATAATCTTGAAAAAAAAAAGTGACAGTGTGGGTTCCTCACTTATTCCCCACATTAGTGGCACCTACGACGGGACACTTTATCTACGAATATGGAACCTAAACTCAAGGCTCTTGATGCCGAGCTTCAACTTTTAGCTCTAACGCGCGGCAAGACTGACACAGTTGTGGAAAAGGGAAACAACGACAAAATAGCCCGCCATAGAGAAGCTTTAAGGAAAATTGTGGCGAACGTCGAAGATCTAAAGATGGACATTGAGAAAGGTAAGCTGGAAGCGGCAGAAAGTATCGAAGATGTGAAGGCATGGGGTGCATCGATCGAAAAAACAATTGATGAAGTAGATTTGCAAGTAGCGGATTTAACTCGTTATCTGGAAGAAATTGGAACTAAAGAGAAAACCCAAAAGCTTGAAGAGGAAGAAGCCATCCTTGCCAAAAGGCGGGAGGACGAACTGCAATTTGAAAAGCTGAAACTCGAACAGAAGTCAAAATTGCAATCATTAGATCAACCTACCGCGAAGCCTCCCAGTAAAGGAAATGTAAAAATGCCAAAGCTGGTTATCACTAAGTATGACGGCACTTATGAAAAATGGCTCTCCTTTTGGAATAAGTTTAAAGCCGAAATAGATGCAGCGGATATTGCACCGGTTACAAAGTTTGCCCATCTAAAGGAATTATTGGAAAGTAATGTGTGTGAAACAATTGATGGCTTGCCCTTTAACTCCGAAGGCTACGAACGCGCTAAGAACATCTTGAAATCTAATTACGGGAAAACGAGCGAGATCGTGCGAGCTTATATCGATAACATCAATGCGTTGCCGGTGATATCTGGAAGCAAACCAAATGAAATCCACAAGTTTTGGCAAACTTTGAACTACAATGTTCAAGCTCTAGAGACTCTAGGTAAACTTTCTGGTTGTTTGTCTATGGTGCGTGGGGTTCTAGACAAGTTGCCGGGCATAAAAGCAGATCTTGCGCATGGGAAACCAGGATGGCAAGACTGGGGATTCGCGGAGCTAATGCGATCGTTAGAAGAATGGAAAGCTATCCATCCAATGGAAGTAAATGAGTCGGTTCACGAGATCTCTCCATCACAGCCCTCACATCTGCGTTCTCGGCCTCCACGACCGCCGCGCCCTCCTCGTACTCCTCGCGATAATAGTTTCTACGCGCAAGACCGCATACCAATCTCACGACGCGTGTGTGTTTACTGCGATCGGGAGACTCACAGATCCTGGGAATGTGACAGCGTGACATCTCCAGCGGAGCGCAGAAGAATTCTACAAAGCAAATGCTTGTGTTTCAACTGCAGTGGAACGCAACATAATGCATCACAATGCCGTAGCCGCACATCTTGCATACACTGTAAACAAAAGCATCACTCGTCTATTTGCGATCGTTCGACAACAGCTGGACGCCAAACAACAACCAGCGGTGGGGTGGCGTTAACTGCGACCCAAGAAGGAGAGAAAGTGTGCCATCCCGTTGTGCTCGTCAAATTGAATGGCGTGACCTGTAGAGCCCTTTTGGATACCGGGGCAACTGCCTCTTATGCCTCGGGATACATCTTGGATCGATTAAATCTTGTACCGTCACGCACTCTAACGCGACAAATACAAACTATTGTGGGCACCGTTACCAAGCGAACCGAAACCTACAACGTTCAAGTGAGTGACACAAAAGGAAACTATACCATCCCTCTCAGCGCAAACAGGATAGACCGGGCTGAACTGTTGTGCGTGGAAAACCCGAACTACAGGGAAATGATCAGAAAATACCGTCATCTGAAAGGCGTGGACATAGAAGACACTGACACCAAGAGCCTACTTCCGGTTCATGTTATTCTGGGAGCGAGTGATTACGCGAAGATTAAAACGTCTACATCCCAGCGTACTGGATCCATTGGAGAGCCTGTGGCCGAGTTCACTCTCTTTGGGTGGACCATTATGTCTCCAGGAACAGAGCAAAACCTTGACAGCATGTTCTTAGCCCAAACGACCTCAACCAGTTATGAAGAGCTCTGCCGCATGGACGTTCTAGGGCTCGAAGATAAACCAAATGGAGATCAAAGCGTGGTGTATGAAGAGTTCATCGAACAGCTCAGCCGCAGCCCTGAAGGCTGGTACGAGACCGGCCTTCCCTGGAAAGGAGATCATCCTCCCTTGCCCTCTAACAAGTCGGGGAGCTTGAAGCGACTCGGAAGCCTAGTTCAGCGACTGAAGAAAACAGGGAAGCTTAACGACTATGATGCAATCATCCAAGAACAGCTACATGAAGGAGTTATAGAAGAGGCAGAGATGCCAGCATCTGGACGAGAGTTCTACATCCCCCACAAGGCTGTTGTAAGAGAGAGCGCCGAAACTACTAAGACGCGGATTGTATACGATGCCTCAGCGAGAGCTTATGACTCAGCTCCCTCCCTAAACGACTGCCTAGAAGTTGGACCACCCCTACAGAATCAGCTGTGGAAAGTACTCTTAAGAGGAAGGTTTCATGCAGTAGCCCTAGCCGGTGATATTCGCAAGGCATTTCTTCAAGTGCGTATCCGCGAGCAAGACCGAGACGCACTGCGTTTCCATTGGCTAGACGGCAAGAATCCCTTACGTATTCGCACCTACAGGTTCACCAGAGCACTATTTGGCTTGGGACCCTCGCCTTTTCTGCTTGGCGGCGTAATCCAGCACCATTTAAACACTTGTAGAGCTGATCACCCTGATACTGTTGCGGGAATAGAACGAGAACTTTATGTAGATGATCTCATTACTGGCGGAGGAACTGTCAAATAAACATAAGAAAAGAAAGATAAAACTTACTAAATATTTCGCCGGGCCACCTTTCATTTGCACAAGTGGCACTCAAACATCCCTAAATTAGAGATCTCAGAGGACGCCGGGAATGAAGATGACTTGAGCTATGCCAAACAGCAACTAGGAGTAAAGTCCAGAGAGTGCGGTCTGCTTGGTTTAAAATGGGATAAATCAACAGACGAAATTGCAGTCACTATTCCAGAAGAAGTTGCGCAACCTACTAAACGAGGGATTCTTGGAAAAATAGCAAGAATCTATGACCCCCTTGGTCTGATCGCGCCAATCACCTTACAAGGAAAGCTGCTTTACCGAAATGCCTGCGAAGAGAAATCCGCTTGGGATGCACCGTTATCTGTGCCTTTAGAACAACTGTGGCAGAAGTGGGAGCGCTCTTTACCACATGAAGTTTCCTGCCCAAGAGCACTGACCAGCGCCCAAGAATCAATCGAGAAAATTGAACTCCACGCCTTCGGGGACGCAAGCGGAAAGGGTGTCGCCGCTGCTGTTTACGCCGTCGTCAAACAACCAAGCACTTTAAATCAAGGACTTGTCGCGGCGAAAGCAAGACTAGCGAAGCAAGGCCTAACTATACCTCGACGAGAGCTGGTCTCGGGACACATGGCTGTAAACCTCTTGAGTAACGTACAAGACGCACTTCAAGGCTTCCCAGTAACTTCCCTACACTGTTGGCTGGACAGCAGTGTTGCCTTGTACTGGATATTAGGTGGAGGGGACTACAAGCAGTTTGTGGCTAACCGAGTACGGAAGATCAGAGAGCATGTTGAGGTTATCTGGCGACACGTACCAACTGAAGATAATCCTGCAGACCTTGCCAGCCGTGGTGGATTGGTATCTAAAGAGAACCAACTATGGTGGAGTGGACCAGAGTGGCTTAGTGACCCTAGGAAATGGCCAGAAAACTTTGTCACCGCACCCAGTAAGGAATCCAACCAAGAGGTGAAAATTACAAAGGAATTATTCGCCTTGGCCGTGAATTCTGACGATGAGCTCGACGAACTCCTTGCCAAAAGCTCATACTGGAAGACGTTGCGAGTGTGCGCCTGGATCATGCGGTTCGCCCAAAATGCTAGAACAAAGAGAGCAAACAGAACAAAGGGCCCTCTCACAACAGAAGAAATTGGAAAGCAAACCCTCTTCTGGTTGATGCGCGCCCAAAGCCAGGGTACTGCAAACATGGAAGAAGACCGACTGAGGCTCAACTTACAGAGAAACAAAGACGGATTGCTAGAGTGCCGTGGAAGACTACCAGGTCCCTATCCGATCTACATACCAGACGCAACGACCTTTGCTGAGAAATTTGTTCAACACGCCCACAAAGCCACACTCCATGGGGGAGTGGGGCTCACTATGGCTAAAATTAGAGAGGAGTATTGGATCCCACGCCTTAGACGCCTTGCAAAGAAAACCATCAGGCAGTGCTACGGGTGCAAGCGTTTTCAGGCAGTTGCTCTCGCAGCTCCACCCCCTGGTTTATTGCCACCTGAGAGAAGAGAGGGATCAAGTCCTTTCGAAGTAGTGGGTGTTGATTTTGCCGGCCCCATTAAGTACCGCAAGTCTTCGCGAGCAGAAGGGAAAGCCTATTTGGTGCTTTATGCCTGCAGTTTAACGAGAGCTTTGTACCTAGAAATCCTACCAAATCTAGAAACCACTACCTTCATGGCAAGCCTAAAGCGATTCATCGCTAGACGAGGACGACCAGCTAAGATTTTCTCAGACAATGGAAGGACTTTCGTGGGAGCGGCAAAACTGTTGAAAGAAATCCAGAAAGACGAGCAAATCCAAGACTACCTAGCATCAGAGAAGATCACTTGGAGATTCAACCTGAGTCGAGCACCCTGGTGGGGCGGCCAGTTCGAGCGACTGGTGGGCGTTTTTAAACGCGCTTTCTACAAAGTGATTGGGGGAGGAATGCTGACCTGGTCAGAGCTGTCCGAAGTTGTGCTCGATGTGGAAACTCACTTAAACCGCCGCCCCCTATCGTATGTGGAAGATGACGTCCAGCTCCCTCTACTGACCCCGTCCTCCTTTCTATTCCAAAGATCTATACGCCTGCCTGAGCTACAGCCGTGGAGAGAGGAAGATTATGATCTGCGAAAACGGGAAAGGTACCTCAGGACCTGCAAAGATGCCTTGTGGAAGCGCTGGACGCGGGAATACTTGGCCGCACTGAGAGAACGACACACCCACAACATCCCAGGTACACCCAGGCCACTGAACGTAGGAGATGTCGTCATTATCCGTACAGAAGACAAAAATCGTGGGAAGTGGCCCCTTGGTGTTGTGGAAGAGCTGTTTGAAGGACGAGATGGAAAAGTGCGAGCGGTGAAGTTACGCGCGGGAAAAACGTTCTTGGAGAGACCAATCCAACACCTTTACCCACTGGAATTAACCTGTGATAAAGTGCTAGAAAGAGCTGCAGCGCCGCCACAGCTTAATGCTGGAGCCTCAGTTTTCCGTCCAAGGAGAGATGCTGCTGTGGCTGCTACCTTGCGTATTCAGGGTGTTGCTGAAGATGGAGAACTTTAAAACCAGAGAATAAGATCGAACTATGATGTTGCATATAGGCATTGAGTGACTCAAACTTCAAAAAAAAAAAAAAAAGGAAAAACTACTTCGTTTTTGTTATACTATACTTAAATGAACTGATCAAGTTTCCTCTGATTACATGTGCTTCCTTGTGGAAAGCACATGGGGGGAGTGTGTCGGAAACAAGACAATTAGTATTGATTTAACTAATGTTGATGTTATGATTGCGAGATATCTGTCCGGAAATCGAGCGTTACTTTCTGTCTGCTCCGATAAATAAGTTTGTTTATCTTTTGCGTGAAAGATCTTTATAGCCAATCAGCTTACGTGTGATCAAGGTGCGTCCATGAGATAAGGGAACAATTGATTGTAGTTCTAGTCGGTTATAGACCTAACCTTGTTGTGTACGCGAGAAGATCTGAGAGAATTATAATCTTGAAAAAAAAAAGTGACAGTGTGGGTTCCTCACTTATTCCCCACACAAGAAACCGTGTTATATCAAGATTGTACACAAAGAAGAGGCAGAGGAAACAGATATCAAGACATCATTGCATGTTTACTATGAGTATGATGACCGTTTTCTGACCTGTGCAAGTCTCAGGAAGGTGAGTGATCAAACATTGACTCTCGCAGTAAGTTTGCTAACTTAGTTTAAACTATACCTGCGATACTCTTCTCTCCTCCCTGGACTAAGACAGTTCCTTCAGGTTAGCCACTATAAAACCGTTATAAAGCATTTTCTGATAATGAAAAAACAATAGAAAACCCCTTATTTTCGACGACTGGCCTTTTTTTAATCGAATAAACCTACCGGTATTAAAAAACCCAGCCAAAAATAACCCGACCCAGTGGGAAATTGGCCAACCCAGTGACGCCTTTTCCGAAAACCCGGTGGGGATAAAGAGTCCACTGGGTCTGTTACAGAGGGGTAATCCTGCTTGAAAAAGCATCCATTCATCGCACTTGGCGGTTATAAGGCCTGGTGAAGTTGAATTCATCGCTGACCATCAAGGACCAATTCAGAGAGTGATCCGCATGACGTTCAGTTCCCTAAATATAACCACTGACGTCGATGTCTCCTTCGCAAGACATGAACCTTCTATCCTCATAATTCTCTCACCGCACACAGGCAGTCTCAATTTTCTTGCTAGAAAACGAAATTTTAGCCTGAGGTTTACCGTATAGTTTCTCCATGCTAAATCTCAGTCTTAAATATACAAAATTTCGGAAAGATTTTTTCGCACTATTATTTTACAGCAACTGCTTTCCATATTTGCATTCTAATTACCAGGCGCATTTGGAAACTTAAAGGCAGGTAAACTTATTTGCTTTGGGGTGAATCATGTTTGACACTAGAGCGACTGGTTAAACGAAAGCAAGACGCCCGACAAAACACCCAGGGGAATCAAATTAAAAAAAATTATTTTCTTTCGAATGACCGTTTTCCCAAAGAAGACTTACGGAAAGAAGAAAAAATAAATAAATGAATAAACAGGTAGTCGTTCTTCTTTGCAGACAGTTAAGGAATTAATTACGAACGAGTTCTTAGTTCTTTTTCATTAATGGACCGAAAACATAGATAAAGCACTTTACGGTCCATGTGATGAAAATCTCGGAGCAAAACACCATAGCCAGATGTAATTAGCGAGGTGCCTATTTTGATGAGGGAGGAAAACTGGAGTACCCGGCGGAAAACTTCTAATCAGGTTGAGATCCACTGAAAATCAGCCCACATAAGTCTGCAGTGATGAGAGGCGCTGTTAGTGACCACTACGCTTGACTAACGCCCTCCTAAACAACTTTATGATTATATTATACGAGTGACAGTGGTACATGTGCTTAAATTGAATTTTTCATCATCGCTCAGTTTTGATACCATGATTTATCGTCAGTAAATGTTACTCAATCCAGCCGGCCAATTGCACCTCACCCTGTGGTACCGCATACAGTGAAAGAAATGAAAATTCAAAACAACAAATGTTGAATACCTTCTCTCTATCTTCAAATTGGTGACTGTAATTTGCTCATACAAGTACCCTAATTTGAAGCGACTCATTTGTGTAGGGAATGAACGTATTGCAAATATTGTTGCCTAGAAATGGTCTACATTTGTTCTCATAATTTTATTCGTATTATGAATAACAAAGACTTTAATGCTCTTGATGGCTCTTAAGCTTTTTCGGTGCATTGTCAAACGCCATAATTCGGATAGTTCTTAAAATGAAATACCATAATTAATGACGTTTGGGTTAAGGATGATAGCCAGAAACCAGAAAATTAAGCCATTTGTTAAAATGTGAACTTATTCGTCGCAGTGTAATTAGGGGAGCTTTTAATGGTATTGGAGTTCTCCATGCCCGTTAAGCCAGCATTAACTCGTTACTTAGCGATGTAACTGTGGTAAATAGCTGATTAGAAAGCTTCTTTTGTGAAATTAACGCCCATGAATAATGACTGCGTATTAAGAAAAAAACCAATTAAGCCAACACACAAGATGACATTAAGCTGTTATCTATGAAAAGATAGACGCCACGCATTTCGAAAAGTGACAATACAATCTGTTTTTCCCCCTGAAATTCAAACAAAAAAGGTTGAAGTTTTTAATTTTGTGTCTTCTGTTTTGATATTTTTACAGGTAACCTTATCCGACCGTTTCAAAGATGTCAGCGGGGATTCTCAAGGAATTAGCAATTTTAACGTCTAATTTTCGAAGAAGAAGCTGAAAAGAATGGGTGGAATGGTTAGCCAGCCAGTTCATGCCACCAGGTTTCTCGTTCGTTGAATAAAGCGCTTTTGAACAAGAATTTACTCAAACACAAGCCATATGCTGGTCAAAATATGATAATTGAATAGCTCATTGTTAATTCGATTTTGTTTCTCGCAAATATAATATTAGGTCAAGATTTACCAAATTATACTTGTTGCGATTTTACATGGAAGTACCTTACCAGTACCGCTTGGATTTGACGAGTTAAATTTCGAGACTGTTAACGAAAAGACAAAAAAACAAAGTCGTTACATAGGTGATACAATTTCGGTAACTTTGGTCGACATCTGACAATCAGTAGGGGGGATATTAAGTTAATTGTTAGTAACTTACGTATACATCATAGTTCGCGATCGATAATTGCCGAACTTTGCTGCCTGAATGTAAAGGCGAAAAGAATAAGAAATGCAGAAAATTTCTCAAACGCTGCCAAAAAGCTCGCTCATTTTGTGGGGTTGGACAGGGTTATTTGTGAGTAGTATTGGGGGACCTTTGTTCGTTAAAAGAACCGACTAGGTTCGGAATTTTTAAACCCAGTTCTAGACATTTGTACAATGCGACACTGTACATTGTTTTAAGTACACAATTGAAATAGATAATAAGAGCTTCTTGTCACTTCTGGTTTGTAGGGGAGTTCTACAAACGAAAATGTCCAGCTAAGATGGAATCGCTTCAATAGTACAATTGTCTTCTATGAAGCAATAAAACTGAGTTAAGTTTCAAGAAATTAACTGGTGTCGGAAATTTGGCCCCCAGTGAAGCTAACGGCAAGTACTCCTCAGCATTTTCCCCGCAACGAACGACTGCTATGACTTCATTTCGAAAACAGACTGTTCTATTGTCGACTGCTTTGCTCCACTAAAGAACTACAAAACCTTACCAGAATTTCCGACTGTTGGCTTGTTGATATCTGGCGCCAACAACGCTCTTTTGTCAACTCTCTTCTATTCTAAAGGAGTAGTTTCATCTTCGAACTTCCAGTACTGAATTGTTTGGAAGCATGAACTCGACCGAAGGTAAACTTTGGAATGAGATTACTTAATCACACTTTTAAGTACGTCTTCTATTAAATATTAATGGTAAACTATTATCCCATACAGTTTTATAAGGGCTGTTTTTCTGTCGTGTCATTCAGAGGAGCTATAGCTACTTTACCAGGATATTTCTTGAAAGGATCTGGTTTGATAATATATAGTTGCGATCGTTGAAATAGGGACACGAAAAATATCTTACTCCACCTGTATTCAAATATAATACATTCATTTACCCTTCTTTTATTCACTGATAATTAAAGAAATTCTCCTGGAGTAATTAGAGCACTTCCCATTACTTTGTTTAGTGAGAAATTAGCTATTATCACTGACTAGACGTAGATTATGCAGGAATCGGATGAACAATCATCCTTACCTTATGCAAATGTTTTTTCGCAGGTCAAAACCATTTGATACCTTAAGCCCAACTCTGTGTTTGTAGCAGTACTTTAAGAAACACGCTAACAAATGTATCGACAGGGAAGCGTGCGGGCATTTTATTTTATTTTAATTTTTTTATTGGGGGGTGGGGGGGGGAAGGTATTTTGACTTTGGAAACACCATGATCAGTCGATAGCTCCTAAGATGTCCCTTGCGTAATACCCCTTGAAAAAACTTAATTAAATTGAATTCAATAGCACCCCACAATTGGTACGTCCCTCTATTGATGAAATAATTGGTTTAAAATGTTTCAGAGATAAAAGAGAATGCGACAAGACTTTTTTCCACAGCACTTCGTAACTTGATGTCATAAAGAGTTTTGTGATGCATTATCTTTCGGATATCAAACCACGTTATCTCAAAACTATCACGGCTCAGAATTATTTGGGCGGATAATTCCCCATCATCTAGCAGCGATCAACAAGAAAATTTAATCCTCCTAGGGAATGTTTTTTAAAAGAGGAAAAAACATGAAGCCTGTATTATATCCAAATAATAAACCCCAGCAGTTTACCCATATAATATCCAGTGGTTATGAAAGCGGTCTGAGGTCTTTTCACTTGCGGTTATCCCACCTTCGTGTTTCAATGGAAAACTCGAAACAAACTGGTCCCGCAGGATCTCTGAATTTACTCTTTGCCAATTGAAAAGACTCAAAGAAACACATTTTTTCGAAGACAACGTATTTATCGCGGTATATTTGGAAAAAAAAGGGAGATTCATAGTATTATTTCTGCAAATACTATCAGACACACCGTTTGAAGTCCATTTACGTATGCTCAGTCTCAATAATTACATAATCACGAAGAATAAGAAAACAATAGACCATATTTGTATTCTCAGTATTGGACTGGAACTAGCTTGCACTAGAGGCTAATGCGGGGGAACATATTTCCATTTGATTTCCATTTGAAAAGATTTCCCCGCATTAGCCTCCATTGCAAGCTAGTTCCAGTCCAATACTGAGAATACGAATATGGTCTATTGGGAAAGAATGGTCTACTTGTGTCGTTGTCCGCGGGGTACTGTTCAATGATTTAAACAGAATTTGAATCGTGTGCACCAAATTGCAACTTGCAAGAAAATTATCTAAATCTTGTGCCCACCGTTCGTAAAACTCACAGCCGTCTTCTCGTTCACGTCACCGTCATCATATCATATCATATATCTTTATTTACCCTCGGATTTTTAGAGTAGCTTGGTGTAGCTAATATCTCCGAGCATTTACCATCCCTACCATGATACGTCACAGAAGACAGACCACAACACCGGGAACTACATGCCCTACTCTTTACGACAAGTGTGCGGGTTCTTTTACGTCCCACAGGATTATGAACATTGAAGGGTTGTGAGACGGGACCTCCGGCTTATCGTCCTTATCCGAGAAGACTAGAGAGTCTAACCATTTGCAGATGTAATTACAAAGGCAGCACTTTCTCCTCAGTTATTTAAAGACCCTGAGTGTTGGTCCGACCGGAGTTGAACTCACGACCTCCCGCGTGACAGCCCGTGCTCAACCAACTGAGCCAACGGTGCCCGTCACAGTAAGACAATACAGAAGAATGCCGGAGAAAGGTACCAGCCCTAAAAACTATACGATTATTACAGAAACGGTGTAGCAAAACCATTAAATGGCTATTCTGATCTTTAGCAGGTAACAATATGTAACAAACGAGTTCCTAAACCAATTCGACTAGGTTCGATTCAGCAATAAACTATTGTAACCTGTCGTTAAGTCGATGGATCTACATCCTTCGTTGAAGTTTCAACACCATTTTTCTCGTTTTGTGAAGAAATTTCAGGTAAAAGCAAATCTTGTTTGGAATATTAGTGAAAATTGTCAATAGTATCTTATAGAAAATTAAGGAAATAATTTTCGCCCATGTGGCGAAATGATATCGAGGGCATATTTTAAAGCTATACCCTCTGACTAACTTGTAATTTATTTAAAATTAAAGAGATGCGATTTAGGATCAGTTTCATAGGTTACACCGTACTCGAGCTAACGGCAGTAAATGTCTGTCTTACGTGAAAATTTTGTTAATTTAAATTCTTGTCTCAGTCACCTTCAATGGTTTGACAAGAACTTGGTTCCGTCGGACTTTCCGTATCAGGCTGGCACTGAAGCTTATCGTGGGGATCTCTCAAAGGCGAAATATTAAGATAATACTTAATCATATTACAAAAAAAGCTTCAAATACCTTGAATTAAGTCAACTTTTCAGCGTTTTTTTTTCGA
>NC_090888.1:67865043-67877543 GCF_036669925.1 Montipora capricornis | reverse complement strand
TAACTTGTTTTACCGGTTCAAATTTGAATTTATTTGTCCTTGGCGCTGGACGGCGGCTCACTCAAAGAAACTAAGTTAAACTGTTGCTCGCAGTGGTTTCTCTCTCGGAAAGCGTAGGAGAAACCAACTGTTCGCTGGGTAGAAGCTGATATGAACGGCGTTAGAAGTGAGAATAAAAAATATTCCTCAAGTGCTGACGATGTCAACGAAACATTACATTTCGCTGTAGACCGAATGCATAAATACTCTTTTGTTTATGTGCTAATTACACTAACTAGCCTCGTTTGCATGGACAAAATAGAAAAGAAATGTTGCTTGAGAGCGAGGCTAGTCAGTATAATTAGCCCATAAACAAAAGAATACATTTTTGGCCACCATTTATGCATTCGGTCTATGTTAAGTTGCTGTTTGCAGAGGACGGCAAAAGATGCGTTAAAATGTATTATCATATGGCCCGTACGGCCCCGTGCGCGCTTTCAGTGCAAAACTATTGGGAAGATGCCCGTATGAGGGCCGTACGCATTAGCGCGATCAGGGCCGGAAAAGCCGTACGGCCCTACTAGGAACACGTACTGCTCCGTGCAATGCAATTTTAGGGGATTTGGTCGCTTCTAAACATCCAAGTAATTTACAGCCAGAAAAGCAAATGCAAACAACATATCAGATAAATTTTCTGCGCAGATTTTTGTTTTTATTTTGCCCTAACTTCATCTTCTGAGCGCTCTTAAATAGTGTAAAGAGTCCATATGATAAAATTCTTATTGACTGAGTTTAGGTCGGACCGGACTGGAAAATATTTGGTTCTCGGTCATGGCGCACGGACCTCGCTGTGCCCGATCCGTACGCCATGACCTCGGGTCAAATATCTTCCCGTCCGGCCCTCACACTCAGTCAATAAGTACATAAAACAAACGTTGAGCGTTAAAGATATTATTAATGCAGGTTTATGGCATTTTTGATGCCGTCGGCAACAACACGTCTCTCCTCAGGTTATCTCAAGCTTTTCGTTCAGAGCTTTGATTAAGTCTCGAGTGTCCAGACATTTGAACGGTGGTGCCACTTAAAAACCTGACAGGAATGAAACCGTTCTCTCCAGAAGAAACGATGCACGGCACATCACCTACAAAGCAAACACAGAGGTAACAAATCTTTTAACCCAGTTGACAGATTCTCCCATCGTGTAGTGAGGCAGTGAATCTCTCGATTAGTGCCGAGGGTAACAATCTCTGACCAGCTCCAAACAACAAGCAGTCGTAACGTGACTCCATTTTTCATTGCTTTATCAACAGCAACTTATTTTTTCATGTCTCCTGAGACTGTGAAGAACCACCGGAAGTCCACGACTTGCCGACGTCCTGGTTCCGACCAAGCCAGAGGTTGTGCGGGAAATTTACACGTACGCGTCAGGAGCCCAATGAGGAATTTAAGATATGACGACGGATACGGCAACGACAACGCCATAAAGCAGCAATATCATTGGTTAAAGGAGGAAAAATGATCGTGCTGCACGCATTTTTGAACATTTCTCTCCCGTACTCGTCAAAACAGCAACTTGAAATGACCAAGTTTAAGGTTTTGACGACACCGTGGGCACACCGCAGTAAATGGAATAGCCGCGAAATACTTAAAGTGCACCTAAACCCAAATATTTTTTAGTCTACATTATTGATCTCTTCACGGAAAGCAAACATGTTTGGCGATTCTTACCTCAAAATTACGCTTTTTCTCTGCCGTGCAAGAAGCGCAAAGTGATCCAAACTAGCAGTAACTTGGACCCACGACCGTGATGTGGGAGGCATGGGTCAATTCTCGATTTTACGTCACAAACTGCTTTGCAATGCAAAATTTCTTTGAAAACAGGACTGCAAAGCAATTTGTGACGTAAAATCGAGAATAGACTCCTGCCTCTCACATCACGGCCGTGGGTCCAAATTACTGCTAGTTCTGCCTAGTTTACGTGCCTTGCACGGAACGAAAAAAGCGAAATTCTGTATAACAATGCTGACATACGTCTGCTTTGGATGGGGAGATCTTTTATTAGGAACAAAAAATATTTAGGTTTAGGTGCACTTTAAAATAGCTCAAACTTGTATTTTGAGGTGACGTTTTCGTCGCCGTAGCAGTCGTGGTTTCTTAAACTCCCTATTATTACCTGGAGCCTCCATACGTATTATACCCTTGAATCAACCCTGTCCCATTTATTTTTATTTTAGAACTGCTAGAACTTTTCATCATTTTGAAATACCTTCGTGTTTCTGGTGTGCTGCACGTGACGTAATCAGCGGCCGACCATAGGTCTCTTATGATTGGCTACTGTGAAAACACCAGCAAAAACCCCCCTGGGTGTTGCTTCTAAAAATAACAATACGGGACAGGATTGACTCAGAGGGTTAATATAGAAGATGGAGGCTCCGGGTAATGAGCTCTTGGTACACACGTGAAAATTTCTTGCTCAGTCATATGCAAAATTCAATCACGACCCCAGAGCTCTTCTCTTGACGGAGGGAGAGAAGAGCTCTGGGCCCACTTGTTCAAAAGCTGATCCCAGGTTAAAAATTAACAAAGGAGTTTATT
This sequence comes from Montipora capricornis, assembly GCF_036669925.1. Taxonomy (NCBI): domain Eukaryota; kingdom Metazoa; phylum Cnidaria; class Anthozoa; order Scleractinia; family Acroporidae; genus Montipora; species Montipora capricornis. The sequence goes on along the minus strand of NC_090888.1, from coordinate 67,874,969 downwards.
TCTCTACTCTTAAATGCTGTTCAACGCTGATATTCCGTCTTGAAAAACAGAAATAAGCAAAAGAAATTTTTACAAAAGAGTTGAAAACATGAAACAAAAGTTTACGCTAATCCTGGATTAAGTTAATCGGCTTTCGAACAACCCGCCCCTGGGGAACCCTGACACAAAGTGTCTTCTCATTGGTTTTCGTGAAGAACAATCAAAAGCGTCTCTAATTGGTGCATTCATGTTAGCACGAGGAGTGAGCAGGCGCCGTAAGATTCAAATAGCAAATATTTGGCTATAAGAACCGTACGGCGCTTGTTCTCCCACAAAGAGTTTCCCAGAGCCTTGGGTCCCCCCGTCGATCCGAGGCTCTGGTGACGAGAATGATACGAAGTCCTTAGTGATTGTTTAATAATCGTGAATTTTTTACGCGTACATGAAAATTTCCCGTACGGATTATAACCACGCTTCCGATTGGTTCATAAATAATGACATTCGTTAAAGCTAGAGCATGCGCAATACCGTGACGATGATAATCTCCTTAAACTCTCTATTTTTTTTCGTTGTTCACCGCAGACAAACAGTCACGGCTTCTTTGAATGGGAAAAATGTAATAACTGAACAAAGCGAATTGGGAAGGAAAGATGTTGAAATGACGTGCCATTCAATGGCTCTACCAGCAAGAAAAAACCGATACAGATGCAAATGTGATTAATAAGTACTCTTAGAGGAGTTGCAAAGTGTTACGATCTTACCTATGGACATTCTAACAAGTGAAGCCCTGAATGCCTTCTTTACTGTCTTCAGTCTCAAACGGCCTTTGTCAAGAAGAAAATTGTTTTGTTCCACTGCTCCAGTCAATTCATCTGTCCAAACAACTGTAACAAACTCTTCAGAACAAGAAAAAGACACAATTGATTACAACAACTGCGCTGTGGTTTGTATTTAAAATGTTAACATGCCTTTCTTGGAAACCTCTCAGAATTCCTAGCCTTTTATTTTACACTGGAAACTAAAAATACTACAAAACGAAATGTGAGCAAGAAAACAAAACAAAGACGGGCACAACACCATATCTTTTTTCCTTAGAACAAGTTAAGTACCACAAAGAAACGTTTTGTGTTTTTACATACTACAGCGAAATGTGCGTGTGCCAGGGTGAAGAAAAATATATTGGAAAGTCTGAGGTCCCATACTTCTGCAGATGGCGCAGTGGTGAAAGCACTCCCCCACCCCCCCCCCCCCCCCTCCGGAGCGATGTGGCTCGGGTTCGGCGTCATATGTGGGTTGAGTTTGTTCGTTCTCTACTCTGCACCGAGAGGTTTTTCTCCGGGTACTCCGGTTTTCCCCTCTCCACAAAAACCAACCTACGTGTTAATTTGATTTCTGTACAGTATCTCCAATCAGTCCCTGAGTGCTAAATACACTTGATACTTAAATAAAAAGTTCAAACACGAATCGCAGTGCTTACATTGACGAATGATTATTAATGTTGAAAACGAATGCCACGGTTGGTGTAGAAAAGGTCCAATTTTACCTGCACTATCTGGCAATGGATATAACGTCTGATAGGGGCCAATAGTGTTCAGCCTCTGCTCCAAAATGGATAGTTCATCAGTTAACGTTGAAAGTGAGGCTAACGTTGCTGCTTTAACCTCTTCTATGTACCTTAAGCAACAGCTAAAGTTTTCTGCAAATTTGAGACAAAAACACAGAGAAAGTAATTAGTTTCAAATGGTTACCATACCTGTACAAAAGCAATACCATCAAATTCACATCTTGATGTAAAAGTGTATGTGGGAAACTAATTTTGAAACAGAAGACTAATATGGCATAACTTTTGTTAAAGACGAGTTTCTGTATCCATTTCCTATTCAAAACAACAACAAAATCACACAGAAATCACAACATATGTATGCATCATGGAACAAATATTAACCATTTATAGCACCTTGAGACCTTTCGTTGGAGCTTCCATTGATCTTTGGGCAATCTGAGGCATTAAGCTCAGATATTAGCTTTGGCATTCTGTTCTCTATTATGGATGGGCTTAATCCTCTTGCAAGACTTCCATTGGGAAGCCTTAAAGATGGTGGAGAGTCACTGCTTGGTAAAACAACCCTTGCATCATCATATCCATTTAAATCATCCACATGCTTATGACAATGTTCTTTTCTGTTTGATTGAGAAAACTTGTCCACTAATTCATTGACATTGTTTTCTGTGAAGGACATGCTGAAACATTGCAAACTTGCATCATAGAAATCAGTGAGCTTGGAGGGTGGAAATGGAGCCATGCTGGATACCTCTTTACTTTTTCCAAGTAAAACAAGAAACTGTCTGTGTTCCCAGGAATGAGACACATTCCCTTGGTTTTACATTAGCATCGAGTTCTAGTATTTTATCTTCTGCCTGGCATTCAGCCTTCGCCTTCCAATTCATATCATGTGAAGGAAGAGTAAAGCAGTGTAACTTGCTACTGCAATGGCTTCCTACTATAACTGAATTTGATGCAGGCTGTGGAGGAAAATGTGGAGTAAATCAACAGTATATTTAACCATTTCAATCCAGAGAGTGAGACTTAAATGTAAGATTTTAGCCTGTCTAATGCCAGATGATTTTACTGGTTAATGAATGGGTAAACAACATCTTGGTCCTCTCAAAAACTGTCCCCTTCAACTCTTTCCCTCTGCAGAGTCACACTTATAGGTTTTACTCTGTCTAACGCCAGACAAATTTTACTCGTCAATGGGGGCTCCTTCAGGGACAAATGGGTTGAAGTGTTCTAATTCCAGTACCCTTCTGTAAACCACTTCTTGTCATGTTGGTATCCTCAATAAAGATGATTACCACTTCTAATATTGAAAAAAAGACAAAAGTGTAAGCACTTAGATTCTCAGGATGAAGAGGAATAATCAGGTGTTCATTATTCCATTATTCCCATTATTGCCCTTTCTAATATTATTTGTCTAGATGTATATTATATGGTTTTCAAAGACTTTTTACGAAAAAATCTTCAAGTATACAGTACCACTCACAAATATGTTAACCAAAAATCACCACACCATCCTACATGCATTTCTGATCATTGGTGCTGTTGATGGATGGGGTGAGATGACTCGAATATCTTGCTGAACAAACAATCCTCGAGTTACAAACCTGAAATATCATCAAGTCTGGAGAAATAAGGCCCTTAATGTTTGTTCGAAATATTTCAACTGGTTTTGATTCCTGGCAACCTATTGCAATAATATGCGCTGAAGTTGATGGGGCCTCAAAGTGTTGCATATTTGGCTTAAACTTTAACAGAGAGCTGACATCTTGGTTCTGGTCCTTTTTTTTGGTGATGATGGCACAGCCATCATGTGGATTAAAGCTGGACACTCCACTTGCACTATCATCAGAACAGTTTTGCTCATTTTCAACCTCAAATAGATCACATTTCTCATCATTTCCAAGTAGTTTTTCCAAAGGAAGCTCTGTAGCAACCATAAATGAACATGTTTTCCACGGCACAATGCACTTTATCCTGCCACAGGCTTCAAGATGGTTCCACTGATCATAAGTAAACTGACTTGGTTTATTCCAGTCTGTCCAAGATATTATGCATAAAATGTCATCAACTGCAACAGCAAGATGTTCCCCATCATTGCTCCATGCACAAGCTTGTAAATTCCTGTAGCAAGATACATTGGTTATTAAGACTACTTAGTTCACAAAGTTACATACTACAAGTGTACCATTCAAGCTGGCATATCATCACAGGCTTTTGTACCTAGTACATAAAAACAGTTGTTTTGCAACATTAAGACAGTCAAATGTTGGGAAAATTGCCAGAGGAGAGTGTATTATTATTGTCAAAAGTAGATCGCTGCCAGCAAAAATCACCACCTTCTTGGTGGCCTGTAGAGTCGGCATTTTTTGCCAACAAAGTTACTAATCAAGATGACAGCATAACCCCTTCACATCATTCTGATTCGATTCCCATTGAAATACCAGGATATCTTCTTGGATATTTTGGCCTCCTACTTTTTACTGGCCCAGTCATAATAGAGTAACTTCTGATGGGAAATCATAGCATTTTGTTTTAGCATTGTTTTAGATTATGTGTGGATGCTACATGAGGTAAAAGCAATGAAGAGGGCTCATAGATTGTACTATGGCGCAAATCAAATCAAAACTTCAGCTCCCCCTCCCCGGGGTATTTGACTATCTTCTGTGCCCAGGGAGTGGGGATTTTGGCCTTTGCCTGCGTGGGGTGAGGATAATTTAATCAGAAGTGTCAGGTTTCAAATGATTTTTTTTCGGGTGCCAAAAGTCACTGACAGCTAACATCGTAAACTTACATCAAGAAATGACTATATTAAAGCTCAAAATAAACGTAAACCTACCTCAGTTGTTGTGTATTGTCATTTCTGTGGCTGAAAATGGCAAATTTGAGCGATTTGGTGGGTTTTCCGTTGACTGTTACTATACGTCATAAGAACTTATAACTTTAACATAGTCATTTCTCTATGTAAGTTTACGATATTAGGACTCTTCAATGTTTCCCATACATTTCTTTATATACAGACACACTGTTTGTGTGGGCCCCCTATGGTTTAAAGGAAGAGATGCAGGGTCTTCAAAAGGTCTTAATTAAAGACCGCAGGAGCTGACGACGATTGTTCTTCAGTAGGGTATGAAAGACAAATCCGACGACAGGGAAGGGCATTTGAACACCATTTTGTCCCGAGGGGGCGGGAAGTTGAACGATACAATCTTCAAACGTGCAAATGCCCGGGCTGTGCCCGGGGGGGGGGGCGGGGGGGGGGATGTTGAAGTTTCGAGTTGATCGGCGCATAAGACATGATACAAACATGGATCACCTGTGAAACGTCTTGATTGGGATCACAGTACAACTGAACTCTTCGGTAAAACATAAGAGAACGGCTGATGATTTAGACAATACGGCCACCTGTGGGAGACTCGGGTGCCATACACATCCTTGCGATATGCATTCTGCAGAGTATTCCTTCAAAAGGCTAAAAATATCATCATCGATCTTTCTTAACAAAACGACAACCTTTTCTTTCATGACTACACATATGTAATATGCATTGGATCCATTGGCAAACGTGCTGCATGACAACCCCATAACAAAACTATCAAATTCACCAATCAAACAGGCTTCCCTTGCAGTGATACTAAAACCATCACCGCGATTCCGGTTAAAACGTACGGGTGACAACCATACTTTTTCTCCATCTGTCCAAGCTAGCTCGCAATAAGGTACGTTTCCGACATTTTCAGCGCGTCTTTGAAGGTTTTGATGCAAATAATTTGCGTTAGATCTCAGCAGCTTGCAGTCCCCAAGATCAATTTTTGCTGCCATGTTGTTATTTGATCCCGGGATGCATTGTACCCCATGCAAAACAGGCACCCAGATCTCCCACTGACATTTTTTCAGAGTTAGAAAGAGGGAGATCTGGGTACGAAAGGGACTTTATATTAAGGGAAGTGGTCAAAACTAGTACACTCGAACAGGACCCACCAAACCACAAAATAGATGGTGGTGTCTTCCTGCACCCTCCTTGCTTAACGTCAAAAGATGGTGTCTATATTGCATAGCCACCCCTCTATCCAGCAGTAAAAAATTACAGTGAGATTCAAACCTCACTTATCTTGTTTGTCTAGAAAGGCTGACTCTTGCAAGCTGAATATTCCTTTGTCAACTCAAATTTAAAAGCCAATAAATTTTGTCGGTAATGTTCATGAGATAAGTTCGAAGATAGGTGTCTTTGAGAACCACCCCAAAGGTGGGTCCTGTTCAAGAATAGTAGTTTTGACCAGTTCCCTAAGTGTCTAATCTTCCAGTGCTGGAGCACTAGTCTGGCTTGTGATCAACGATCAGAGAATTAAACGAGTACTTGTTTTTTTCTCACAATCCTCAAATAAACGCAGCATTTTTCTGATTGAATGGGGGTAGTTTGTAAAGAAACTGTGGTGCTGTGTCGGTGGGGAAGTAGTAGAAACGGGAAAAAACGTAGGCAACTTTTTAGTTAGAAGCGCACTCAAAACTAATGAGCAACTCGGTACCTTTAAATGCGCGCGCTCACGATGCAAAACTTGTCCTTTCACTCTTAACACTAACAGAATATCGGGACCTAAGCGATCTGTTAAGATCACCGATCGTTTCATATGTACCTCTGCAAATGTCATTTATTGCATAACCTGTACGTTATGCAATAAATTATACATTAGCGAGACAGGTAGACGACTAGGCGACCGATTTCGCGAACACCTACAATGACAAGGATGCATCTAGGCCAGTCGCTCGTCATTTTAATCTCCCTAACCACTCCAAACTACACATGGCTACCTGCGGCCTTTCCCTACATCAAGGTACGACGGAAAGCCGCAAGAGTCTGGAACAAAAATTCATCTTCCAAATCGGCACCCTTAATCACAACGGTATTAACGAACACTTTTCATTTAACTAATGTATTCCTATTTTTCACGTTGCCATGTTACGACCAATAGCGTAGCCCTTACTCCACTATAAAAACTACACACAACCCATAATTCCTCGATTCGCTCCGGACGAAGGGTCAAAGCTCGAAACGTCAGCTTTTAGAATCCATGTACGGTGGTCAATGGACCATTTCCGAGTTCATGTCTGCCTCCTCTTCAAAGCGAGTCTAAGTGCAAAGTTTTTGTTATGACAATTAGTTTTCATTCATATGTAAAGTAGAACTTATTACCATCACAAAAACTTCGCACTTTGACTCGCTTTGAAGAGGAGGCAGACATAACTCGGAAATGGCCTATTTACATTCTTCTGATTGGGTGCGGTGTTTATTCGAGAACGATGTTTATTGGTATTGTTCCTTCCATTTGCGGCGTTTTAATCGAGTAAATACGATATCACACATTCCTCTATATCTTGAGAACGAAGAGGATTTAGGTAGTAAAAATCCACAGTGATTTTGCTTTTAATTTTGTTATCGTGAAACCAGCTTATCAAAACAAGCGTATTGCAGTTTAGTAAATGGCTTTTCTGGACTTTCGAGAGAAGGGCTCCTGACTCACAACCATCCCTGGCCCCAGGGCAGTTGTTCAAACGATGTATGGGGGACATCCGCGGGATAAGTCTTAGCGAAACCAATTGCGCTATCCAATGGATATTTATTTATCCTGTGGATGTAGTTATTCACCTTTTGAAAAAGTGGGGCCTGATAAACTTGGTTACTCAACTGCTCTTTACCAGGCTTTAATGCCATTCAGCGACCCCTCAGGGACCTGGTAAAGAACTAACGTATGAATGAGGATCGACTGAAATAATGTTGAATTCCTGCATCGCAGGATAGCTTACCAATACGTGAGAGAATTTGTAAATCCGATACAATGCAAATAACTCTTTTTAGTCTTCTTTTGTGGTGCTATGTAGCTGAAGTTGAGGGGAAAATTCACGTGGAGGTAGGTTTAAAAGTCCATTGCGATTCGCAAACCTGTACGTTTCCTAATCTAAACGCGAAACCTAGCAAGCACTATTAATGCATCTCAATTATTAAAAGTAAAGGTTACCTTTAACTTTTTTTCGCCAGCGTTCAGGAGTCTTACCAGTTAATGCAAAAAGTTATGGCATCCAATTCTGTAAGTATGCGCTTATGAGGTAAAGAGAGCATCTTTCATACGAAGATTGTGTCAATACCGTCTTCATTTTTGAAATAATTTCAACGGTATCTTCGTTCATAACGTGTGTTTCTCTTTTGCTCCCTGCAGACATAATACTGGCAAACGATGCCAAGAAAACGCTCAGAATAACACCTAAGAAGCCTCGATGTTGTTGGAGAGTTGACAAAAATGACGTGGATTGCAAGGTTGGCATTTTAAATTAACGTTGCTTGAGTGTCTTGAGTTGGGTTTGCGGTTGTTTGAAAACAGCAAGTTGAGAGGTTTTTGTGTTTTTTTCTCTTCAGTCTATGGAACTGGTTGGAGGAAACGAAATAAAACTTTCTCCAGCAACGACAGCGAATATGAGTTACGTTTTCCCAAACAAGGTAACCTTTTAGCAAACAACCGACTTTACTGTCGTCGAGTTTTTGCCGATTTATATGAGCTTTGATAGCGTTTACTTATTTTACTAATATTACCATTGCAGTATCCAATGGATAGAGTCGGAAGCTGTGACTTCGTATTTGTTGCTGAAGAGAGGAAACTTCGCCACAAAGTATCTTTTAACACCACCGAACCAAAGAAATCATCGTGGCTGGACGGTAAAACATTAAATAACAGGTCTCAGTTGTTTAAAGTGTAGATAAAAATATCCACTGGATAAATCACTATCCAGCGGATAAACTATTATGACAAAACCAATTGAGTTATCCAGTGGATAGTGCTATCCACCCTTCGAACATTTAGGGTCAGTACTCTACTAAACCATGGCCTTACATTTAGGCGGAAAAGTATAATTTTAAAAGTTGTTTTAGATCAATAGGTATTATCTTTAAAATGTTGCTGTCGCCTAGCTATGCGGCTAAAGTACAGATTTGTTATATTATCTTGTAAGAGGCTGTTTTGTACATGGTGTCATTCTCAAGATACAAAGTGAGCTTTAAACAAGTAGAGTGATATAAAATAAATGTCAAAAAGTGTCAGTAGTTTTTTAAAAATCACAGACGTTTCGGGTGTAGAACCCTTCTTCAGTGTGAAGAAAGCCGTTAATGGATATTCGTAACATAAACCAGAATGCACTATACTAATAGATCAACTAGATATCTATACTACCAACACTGAGACCACAACACTGGAGTTTTGAAGCAAGCAACTGTGGAAAATCTTCCTATCGGTGTACGTTGGATCAGTGGCTTGATCTGATCGGCGTAATTACAAGTTGAGAAACTAAATATTTTGAGCTAGAGTCGATACAACGAAGATTTGATTTTAATGATGTACTATATTTCGGCTGGCCAAACCAGCCTTCTTCAGGTACAATGAGAGTTTACACTGGGCCTCCCTTCCCTACTTCTTGCAAATAGTGTGTGGGTTCTTATAAGAAGGCTCGAAATAGTTTCTCCTTTTTTCACACAAATAAACATATTCTGTTCTTAGATATAGTTAGAGTAATCATATCAAGGACCCATCATAGATTTCTCACATCTCATTTTCCTCCAAAATACTGTTACCATGGCAACGATATAAGATAATGTTTTGATGAGGCATTTGAACCGCTTTTTGGTCCGGGGAGGGGGAATTTGAAAAAAATGTTTTCAAAAATTCAAACACCCGGGGGTTGCCCGGGGGGGGGGGGGGGATTTTGAAGCTTCAATTTGACATAATATTGTTATTATTTTGATTTTCCAGTTGTTGGTTTCGGCGGGGAAAGTTATAGGAAATGAAGAGGGGTTGATAGGGGGAGTATTGATCGTGTAAGAGTGAAGGGCATCATCAATCTCATGAAGACCTAATGAAGGTTAAAATGGATTATAATGTAACGCGGGCAGCTAAACCAAATTGAGCTTAAAAATGAAGCGGTCTACCTCCCGATAGTGCTCAATTTAAAACAAAGGGCATAATGGTCACTGGTAAGGCGGTGGTCAAAATTAAAGAGTTAATTTCATTTCAGGATCCAAGAAAGGACTGTGAACCCGTTGACTGCGTTGATAAGTACAACGGCTGGAGGAACTTTTTCAGGAATGCAACTGGGAAATGTGAAGTTGTACATGAGTGCTATACAAAAGGAAAGAAAGGAGAGTTGCCAGAAATTGTATGTAGTCCTGAATGCGTCAGTCTAATTCGCAGCCCATATTTAGGTTGTCACGCAACGCTCCCCAACAGAGAAACTGTTTGGTGACGTCCGCAATATGATTAATTTAAACTGATCTGGTACCCAAATCTCTTTTGAGCTGATTCTCTTTCAGCTCCCTTCGCCTTCACAAGATAAACAAACTAGCCATTCG